>NC_083776.1:38633027-38795527 GCF_963514075.1 Conger conger
GGGGACTTTGACTTCCCATTAGTATCTATCCAGAGTGTGTAACTGCTTCGGTTGCCAATGTCACTTTACAGTACGTATTTATTTAGGATCTGGCCAATTTAGAAGTTTACAACTTTAGCTTATTGTTGGTTATTTGAATGCAATTTATATGACAGATATTGTTCTTTAATTTTAATTGAGTAAAACTGGTGTAGGCTACGTGAGTATCTCAACATCAGTTCTGAAAATATCAATGTTTAGTGTTCCGAACAACCTTTATTCCCAAGGTGTTTGGTTCTCAAGTTCTACTGTATGTTTTCAGATGGATTTATAAGTTGATTGGACAGTGCTTTCTGAAATGGCTCTCTTTTTTGACTGACAGTAGAAAAGGCCAATCAAAAATTCCAATACACTTCTGTGGGTTGGCCTCCATATTGAAACCTGGTTTTACATAACAGGATAATGATAAGGTATCTGCTCCATAACCATAGTATGTGTAGCTCATCAAGGAAAAATTTAAAAGCTTGAATGTCGGTATTTGTTTTTTGTTTGTTTGTTTGTTTTTTACATTTTCAGCAAATACAAATCCCAGAAACTGGATTTTCTGTGTCAAAAATAAAACAAAAGCTATAATGCTAGGGAATTGACTTCATATTAATATTTTCTCATCATATAAAAATCTCAGAATGATCCATACGTATTGAATGGGTCATCTGAACCCATAAGAGCAGTGTATATTTTGCAGATTGAGGAAATTTCAAACTTACACGGCCCAAATCACTCACCGTTTAAACAGCCTGTTCATGAGTAATGGTAACTTCATATCCGTATCACCACACCCTCACCACTTCTAAAACCTGTTATTTAGTAATGTTTGTCAGCCCACCTCACCCCACATTCAGCACTTCTACATCCTGTTTCACTGAGAGGCTTTTTCCCTTTCAATTCTACTGCGTCTTCACAAAGGTTCCCGCCAACAAGCGTAACGACATTGTTTATAGGCTATATTTACTCAAATCCCCTATCGACATGGAAGAAGATAATTTATTCATTTATTAAAACTGTGGAGGCTTTAATATTGACCGGATACAAAGATGTATAATATCCAGGAGGTGATATTCCAGTGCGTTCGCATCCTTAAGGTGACACGGGGGTGGCCAGCAATTAAAAGGGCCACGGAGTTCAGCGCAGAGGTTTAGATTCAGACAGGCGGTCCTAAGCACATACCGCACCGAATTTGGTGCCGTTTTAATTGCATGTGACCCTGGAAGTCCAACTCTGCAACGCAGTCTGTAAAATTAAAGATGACAGGCATTCAAAACAGGTCTTGTGATTATGATTAGACAACAAAGACTTCACTTTATTCTCCTTTCATCTGCAGTACGGTGGCCCGCTTTACTGCGGGAATAACACGCTTCATCTTGCTCTTTGATGGCAGACTGCTGGTTTTAAAAACAGTGAACATATTATTTCCCCTACTTTCACCCCTTATTTAACCCTAAAGCGACCAACTGGGGTCACACCTCACCCCAGACATATACTTTTATTGATATCGTAATGGTAATATGTTTGATCCTTCCAAAACCTCTTGCCTTTGTCAAGCAACATGCCCTCTATAATGACATACCACTTACTTCTGGTTTCTGCCTTAATTTGGAACGGTGTGATGATTATGTGATGACATACAGTATCCTTTGGGGCCCCAGTCAAAAGCAACACATTCCACCAATGTAGCTTGATAAAGAATCCAGATTTCTGTGGGGACAAGATTATATGTGAAACATACCCACAGATTTCCTTGTCAGGTAAAATGACCTACATTATAATGACTAAATAGTACATTACATAGTGCTTAATTAATACTTCAGAGGGTATATTTTAAAAGTTTAAGTTATAAACATTGACTGTAAAATTAGAAATTTTGAATTACAGCACATGGCACAATAGAGTATGGGGGAAAGGTTTAAATTGTAAAATTCTGGGTTGTAGCATAAAGTAGGGGACGTCTGTGGCTCAGTGGCTGTAGAACTGTTCAGCAGAGCCTGTGAATATTATCAGGGAAAACCCTGAATGGGCTCACAAATAAATATCAAAGAACAGCATCATATCACTTTCAAAACAAGGATCAGCAATTTATCACAATGTTACCTCAATTACATTATATTGACCTCACATGGGTTACATGAACTATGGCTTAGTTTCCCCCTATTCCCCTGAATAAAGCCAATGGGTGACATTAATGATGAATAAATGTGCTGTAACTGTAATAATATAGATCAATACTTTCGTTTTTTTTATAAAAATGAAATGGCTTTTACATGTTTTATGGCATTTTAATAAAAAACATTTTTTTGAATTGATTGGGGCTTATTTTTCATTCGTTTGAAATTGGGGTCATATCTGACCCCAGTTGGTCATTAGTGTGGGCGATATATGTTGGTTGCTTGAGGGTTAACAATGTGTCTCCAGAAAAGCGAAACCATTCGAACAACAAAGTTCCTCACATACAAGAACCACCTCTAACTTTCATGTGATAAAATGGGGCAGCTACTGTTTAATGTTTTAATTTTCATATCTGTCCTTTGTGGATTTAATTAAATAAATAATTAGAGAGGAAACAACCACAATTTTCACAAACATTCTGCTGAATTAAATAATTATGAATGCTGATTTTGGTTGAAATAATAAATCCCGGAGGAATGTTGTGAGCTTTCTGGCTTAATTACATTTTGAATACCAGTATGTTATGATACCCTTTATTTGTAACTGTTTATTTACAGCATACCAATGTCTGTGTAAACATTCTTTCCCTGACATAATCAAGTCATTAATCTAGCTTAGTGTGACATACAATCCTAATGGTTTAATTGCACACATTTCCTGGGTAACATTTTGAAGCCCTTAGAATATACGTAGCTATTCTGTTGTTAATCTAAAATATTTTGTTCAAGAGCAAAATTATGGGCTTTAAAGGAGATTATTATTTAAAATATTTCTGAGTGCAATTCTCTGTGAATGTCAAAAAAGGTCTTCTGCCATGGCACTTTCATCGGGCAGTACTTCTGCATGAAATTCCTCTAGATTATACTGGTTCATTGTTTTTTATTGTTTGTATGGTCAATTATAGGAGTTACTCTAATTGAGTGGTTTGTTGTTGTTGCTGTTCTGTACTGCCATAAATTAATATTGGGTCATGGATGATTAAATGTACACCAAACATATTCCAAATTTAAGTTAGATTTGACATGAAGTACTGAGCAGCCAGTGTATTATATATGGTGCCTCTTTAATGTATTGTGAATACAGTGGACTTATTGACTTCTGAACTTAGAAAATGATAGACTCTTGCAAGTTTGCCTCAAGTTTGGTTTGAAACTCAATCTGCGAATGCAAAGTCCTCCTTACTTATTATTGAAAGGTCACATGAAAGGTAGAATCGCTAACAGTTTAAAGGCAGACTTTGCAGGATTTTCTACTTAATAAAATATGTATTGAAAATATTATAAAACAACCATTCACAGCCATGACTATGATGCACTGTCAACCTGTGCCTGTGTTCACTTCTGACCAATAGGCACCTTGCTTATTTACCTGTATATGTTATTCTAAGTCATTTGGGACATGTTTGGGAGTACTGTGTACTGCATGTGAAAAGCATTAGTGCAATAGGAGGAGTGCCATAGGGAACGCGTATGGATTGGCCGAACAGCTCCTGTGGGGTTAGAGAAAGAAAGCTTCTTCTACACTTCTATCACAATATGGCAAATGAGGCCAAACAGTGCAGCCAATGAGGATTGTTCTCCAAGTGATTGACAGGTCTTGTTGCATATGATTTGGACAAGCCATTTTAAACAGAAACCAGCCTATTTGATATTGGAACAGTAGTTTGGGTTGGGTTTTAATGAATGCTAAATCAATGTGGTGGAGTCCATCTCCTTCGCACGTACAGAGCAGGGATGTGAAGTTGTCAAATCCAAAAATTGATGGCACCTCTATCAATGCATTATGAACGAAACTGAGGCTTTTTTATTTTGCAGTTTGTTCCTGACAGTGATAGCGATTTTGAGGCTTAATATTGGAACAAGGTTCAACATTCCACAGCGAGTAATGGCAAATCCCTATCTGTTGGGAAGAGGCCACAGCACTAGTGCACAGTACATGCACTTTGGGATATTGGAGACTTGCTGCTGATGAGCAATAATACAGAGGACAAAATGGCCCCTAGATTGTCAAAAGATTTGTCATTATTATAGCTACCACGTCTCACATCGGTCTAGTGGTCGATTCAAGTGATTGTGTGCTGAAATGCTTAGGGTGTAGTCATATTTCTCTCTTTTTCTTTCTTATACTTATTCCCCTTACAGTAATTTCAGGGCAGAGGCAGTCCTGCAGGTTTGAACTGAGTAGGCACAGCCTTTTCTTGTCGAGACATGTTCAGCAGTGGCACCAAGATGAGAGGAAATACAAATCAAAACCTTAAACCATTTCTGATTTTTTATTAGTGCAAAAAAGTATATTAGCATCAAAATGGAAAAAAAAAAGATGATAGAAAAATTGGCCTTGAGCTTAGCTGAAACATTCATTCTGAGTAGCTATCTGCAGGTGATTTTAGAAACAGTCATGATAAACAACTGAAGTGGCAATCTAGGCTGAAATAATGTGATGTGCGGCAGAAGGTCTGCCTGCCTGGGTGTACACTGAAAGGCCAGAAGAACACAACCAACACCTTTGTATAGATCTGCACCACTTTCATTCGTATTGTCTGTGAAATGTCTCCTGTCTTAACATTGTCGCAGAAGTACATTTCTGTGAGAGTCAATGGCAAGGCGAAACTCAGATCCCTGACCAAGTTCCTGGATAGCATGTTCATGCTGATTGGCAGGTCAGTGTTTCAGTGTTTGTGACCATGCGATTGGTAGGGTTGGCAGCAAGGGCACCAATGCAATTTTTATTTACGTCATCGGCTCTTTGCCTACTAAAATCTTTACAGCAATTTGTCTTGAAAAATAACCTAATATCATGAAAATTGTGCCAAGCACATTAAGTTGATGAAGGCCCTTCTGAAACTTTACATATTTATAGAAATTAAATGAAACTTCAGCTTTGGAGTGGTTGTGATTTTGTGTTCACACAGTTTAATATTCCTGGCATCCAAACAGTGAACATATTACAGGGAAGGCTTTGATTGTTCTTCATCTCTAGGTTCCCGTCTGTTTTCCTTAAAGGCATCAACCTGGTCATATTTTTGTTCACCCAATCATGGAGATTAACATAAAAATACAATTCAAAACTGATGGGTAGCAGCTGAGGCAAAAGTGTTTTTGGTTTTGTTTAGTTTGTTCATTTCATTGAATTTTACCAGCTTTTTGAATGCAAATTTTTAAATGTAAATAGTGTATATCTGCAGGTGACACTGATCTCCTTGGTGTACTTATCGAGTGGGTGATTATGACTGACAAGACAGGACATATATATATATATATATATGTCAGAATAATGTTACACCATAAATGAAATAACTGAACGATACAGTATATACTGTACATCAGAAACACAAGGTATGGGGCTATCCTCTGCAAATAACAGCAGTAAATGACACTGTTGTTCATGTGTAAACTGAACATTCATCATAATAGTTTGCCAACTTTTGCGAACTAATTAGTTCATCAAACTATCTGCATTTGCTGAATACGAAAATTAAGCTGTCTCTTGCTTAGTAATCAAACAGACAATCTCAGGATCCCTAATCATTACACTGCTGTCCCATAATCATATAAAACCAATGACCCTCTACTCTCAGCATGAATCACCATCTCAGCAGTCATCTCTGAACTTGTCTGTGATTCCCAGTGTTCCAGATAATTACAGAGAGGACCTCTAAGATGATTGGCAAAGATGATGATGATAATAATAGTAATACTACTACAAATATTAATAATAATAACAATTAGCTGAGAGGCTAACAGGACAAGTTTACAAAACTTAAGTACAATATACAGTGCCATGAAAAATTGCCCCACTCAACTGAAACAAAATGTAATATTATTGAAATTTTGGCCCACTTTTCCTTGCAGAACTGCTTTCATTCAGAAACATTCATTAGGTTGTTATGCCATGAACAAAAATGAAAGAAAATTCTGGAAAAGATTAGAAAATGTTGTTGAAATATATGTATATATATATTTTTTTTTTAAATTGTAAAGTATCTCGCGCTGACGAGAACTAACTCATTCGGACAAGAAGTTAAGTTTCTTGTGATGTCACTCTCGTATGCACAAGTTAGTTTTTCATGATATGTGACTCGTGTGATATGTGTTAGTTTTTTTGTGCTCAGGAGATACGCATCACGCTGGGTAGTTTAAAATGATTAAATAGACATGAACAAGCACTAGTGGATAAGGTGTCCGACAAACAAAGCAGAGATCCTCGGTTCAAATCCGTTGGCGGATGTTTTCATTTTCCAACTCTTAAATTGTGAATTACCTAGTTGATTAAATTACATAAAATAACTTGCCATGTGATTTTTAAAAGTAATTCTATATTTAATTACCACTCTAACATGTTTAGGGCTATTACAGATAGCTACTGTGGTACTGTTGACAGCTGTAGCCAGCTGTATTCCATAGTGTTCCACTGGCTTTGAAATAACCAATTAAAATGTATGAAATGAATTAAATTGAAAACAATTCATAAAAATATATTAGACATACTTTACTTTACTGTAAGACATGGTAAGCTTCTTGTACAGAGTTTTCTTTCTGATTAGGTTGCATTTGTCCCCTTCATTCAATTGACACTAAGTATCCTACATTTGGAGAAATATTCTGCCTTAGACAATTGCCTTTTAGTGGACAATTAAGGCTTGTGGCCTGAATAAAGAATGCACACTTCATTCCCTTACACCTGGATATTGATTGATCCTGCTAATTGCTTGTAGCCTAAAAGCACCAGCTACACGTGTTTTGTCATACTCTGATGATGGCTAACTAAGCCAAAATGCGTAGATAGTTACAACATGGTTTTTAAATATAACTTCCTTTGTGGATATGCCGCATCAATAAAGGCATTTTTAATATCTTCTTGAGTCTTTTTTCATTATCAGAGAATAAGTATTTACTTGATTTAGCTCTGTACTCCACAAGCTCACATTTTTATAACCACATGTTTGAAATGTTGCAGATTTATTTTCAGCCTTTATTAAGGGGTAGTTTTACAAATTTCACCGTGTAAAAAATGCTGCATTTTGAGTTCACATTTATGACTCGAAAAATACAAAGTAGAATTCTTCTAGGATTAAAGTATCTGCCAAATAGAATGTAATACAGTATACTGTATACATTCTAATGGGAGAAAATAATTATTGCACTGTAACTGTAACATTCTACCAAAATATTTATGGGAAATACACACACAGCTTTTGTCACCAACAGTAATGCAAGAATCCAATCCGATCCAATCCAATCCAAACTGTGATGGCACATACAAAGTGACAGAACATTCTGGAGGAAATTAAATGAATGAATACCTAAAATAACACTCCGTAGCTTAGCAAGGGAGCTAACTGCAGAGCCAGCTATCAGCTATAGCTTTCTCTGTGGCCTCAACCTCAATCCACACAGTATCATTTTACCACTGTAAAGTGGACTACAGCGACTCACACACACGCTTCACTGAACCCCAATTTCTCCAGTTCTCAGGCAGAGATCAGATGTGGGTGAAGGCTTGTCCCAGACAGAAACGGCCCCTGGAAACTTCTCAAACCACTACAACGTTAGCCATAAGAAATATGCTGTGATTTGGGTACATAGATGGCCCAAGCCTGCTCCCTCTTCAGAAAAGATTATTGGAAAATTATGAATGAAGGAATGTTATCATAATGATAGAAGACAGACCTTCTAATGCAGACATACAAAATAAATGTTTTTTTTATACATTGCTATAAGGTTATATACGAGCTGCTGGAAATATAAAACGAAAATATCAAATTTAGTGAATGTGTAAAAAAAATTCTAAGATTCTAGGAATTATTTTAATTATTAGTTATTTTCCATATGCAAGTGGAAACCATCAAATTGTAGCAATATTTGTAACCTACAAAACTCATCCAGCAAGAAAAATAAATGCCTCAGGTCAGGATTGTTAACTATGTAATAAACCGCTTTAATTTATCAATGACTGAGACGAGTGCTCGTAACGAATCAGCTAGCTGGCATTGCTAGATCTAATTCATATCCATTTGTATCACAAATGTATTGGTGGCTAACTAAATGGAATATTCATTTAAAATCGTTCAACAGTAACTGTTTGCTGCAAACATAGTTCAGCTCTGGTAGGAACTATAATCACTGGGTGTTCCCGCCCGAACTTTATCAGGTGCATGTTCCAGGTTAACGATACGTGATACATTATATAGATGTAGCATGGTTAGCTCAGCTAGTTCGCTAGTAAGCATGGTGAAGTGCAGTGAAAGCGAAGGCTGGTAGCAGGTTATCGCGACAACACTCCCCGATGATGTAACCCTCAAATTCAAAAGAACGTTGTTGCCCTTGGCTAGAGGCGAGTTTGTTTTTAGCTGACTGGTAACGCGTTCGTTCAACAAATATTTGGACAAGTGAGAGGCCGGGGTTCAAATCCCACCTCTGACTCAGGCAATTTCTCACCTGTTACATAGACACACCCCAAATATTGCAAAGCATGAATGGCGGCACTTTGTTTGGAGTGAGCTTTCTACCTGGGTCAGACTTCCTTTGCATTCAGATGCATTCTCCGGTCAGAGTAGGAAATCAATCGTACTTGTAAGTACACTGTTTTAATAATCATGTCAATGAATACTGTTTTAGGTCCTAAAATGGTGAAGTAGTTGAATTGAAATAACCTAGCTGGAAACTTTAGGCTGAATGTACTATAGTGTGGGTGACGGATGGACGTCACCCGATAGCAAGGTATCATCTGTTTTCTTTCAGCTAACAATTTGAAAAGGTTGCAGAATCAAATCAGCTAGCTGGCACTGTTAGATCTAAGTCTCATCCAATTGTATTAAAGACTGCCGTGAGAGTTAATGGTCCGGGGATCTTGATGGGAGTGTGGTCGCTGGTCACACAAATGTTTGTGTTTTATGGTATATTATTATTATTTATTTTATTTTTTTTCTGCCTTTTATTTATGTAACAAACTGTGACGAATGTGTTCCTTAAGAGTATAGGGCTTTAGGAAAACGTGGGTGTTTGTTCAAAGGGGCAAGTGTGACAGCTACGCAGACAGTGTTTCTGATCTCAAAGGGCAGGCGCCTCAGCCAAAAGTGTTCATTGTAAAATTGTTCACACACGTACAAACATTGTTTTATATAGACCATTTCGTTTTTTAATTAATTAACCAGATATGGAAATTGATGATATGGTAATGTACTCGCTCACCCCTAGTAATTGGGTGTGTATGTTGACCGGTGTAATTGATCTTCTCAGCTCAGTTTAAGTTGCACAGCTGCCACTGGTTTCCTCTGGCACAGGGAATGGGATAAAAGAGCGGGGTTTGTGGCAGTGAGGGTTTGGGCAGCCAGGGAGAAAGATAGGCTCGGATCATTTTTTTCCAGTTTTTCCTTTTATTTGTATTGCCTGCAATTTTCATTTTTCCTTACTTCTGGCAGAGCCCAGAGCCCTGGTCGCGTGAAGGACGTGCAACACAGCTAAGTGGAAAGCGTGAGTGTCTGGTTCTGCCCAGTCCACAGCTGTGCCTTCTCCTCCCCGTAGTCCAGCCCCGTTCCCCTGACTGGAGGACACTGCAACCCGGAGGGACCGCAGTGTGTGGCAGCGCAGTCCCCACCTGGATTTTGTTTGGTTTTATTATTTTATTTTGGGATGCAGTGGAGGCCCGGCCATTTGTCACATCCCACCCTTTTGTTATTGTTTGTGTGAGCATCTGTGAGTGTGTGGACCTCCCTCTCCTTGGTGCTTCGTGCCCCCCGAGGTGGCCAAGTGTGGGCTGGCTTGTGCCATGTGGGCAGGTTCAGGAGAGGGTCACAGCAAGTACAGAATGGAGTGAGTGTGGAGCACGGGGGTGTTCACCAGTGTGTGGTGTAGTGGCTGAGGTGCAGTGTGGGGAAATCCCCATCCCGGGGCTTTGCTCGGTGATAGAGACTGGAGGGGGGGTTAGAGCAGGCGGCTGCCCGTGAATTGTTTTTATTGTCATTGCAATAAAGACTCCGCTTATCATGGTGGCTGGATTCCTGTACCTGTAGTGGGGGGAGGGGGGAGCATGGGGAAGCTAGGGTGTCTCCTGATACCCCGACACACAGTCAATGTTGTCAAAGATGGCATGTGCCAGGTGATCCATGTAAAATCCAGAAGATACAAACAATGAAAATATGCATTATTTTGGTGAAAAAGTTGCTCACTGAATAATCAAAAGAGGAATTATTCTGTAATCATACTATCAATATCTGTGTCTAAATATGGAACACATATGTGACCAGTAGTGTCGTAATCAGTCTTAAGTCGCGACTGCTAATTTCTCAAATCGATGTATCTAAAAATATTCATTTTTGGCTGTTTTAGGCCTTCATCTTAATTTTGTAAAACAACATCTTGGCTTTCATAATATGCATGTCTTAATGCCAAATTCAGGGTAAAAATATCGTTTTTAAGCTTTTAGATGTAAGATTTCGAAGGAAACGCAACACCAGAGTTGTGCATTGTTTGGAGGCTAGCCAGCTTGTCACCGTTCACCAGTCACAACCACATCAGCTGCGTTCTTTTCTTTAGTGGCGCTCCAAATGAAACGGGACACAATGCTACAATTTTGGTAACATTAGAAAGCTTACATTCCCCTTTTTCAAATAGTATCTAAAACTCTAAGTACATTTTGCGGTCAATCCAACTGATTTTCATAGAGCAGGTCACATATAGAATCTTAGTCAATCATTGGTTTTACACATAGTGATGTCCTTTTCCAGATTCAGTGGTCATTTATTGTTTTGTGCAATCCACAACAGAAATATAAATGTAGATAGGAAGTGAGGGTGGCATTCACATCAGCATAATACCCGATAACATGTTTAAGCCTTTAGTTTAATGCAGATATGCAGTGGAGGACAGTGCAAGCTTCCCAATGGTGTATGGCATGCATAATTATATACTATGACAAACAACCAGGCTCATAGTGGCATGCTTTGAAGCCACTCATAATGAATTGCATTGAAAACCCTTTGCCACAAAAGATTACCTACTTTAGAGTACAGAAATTATTGACTGATTGAGAGTGACTGACTACATGTTTTGGTACCACAGTGTAAATGTATGTCTTCCTTCATTCAAGCCATTATTTTAGCCAAGTCTCTGTGATGCTCACCTATGGAGTTATAAAGCCTGAAATATGGTTGCCAGATTGGGGTGAAGGGGATAACTGGCCCAACAGGCCCAACTAAGTGACAATGGTGCCACTTAGAAAACCAGTATTTGACATTTTTCAAGTCTCTGTGATGTTCACGTCTGGATTCATAAAAAGGGTGAGAGATGTCAGATTTGACATCTATGTGAAAGGGTTAAAAAAGATTGGATAAGATTGGATGTTACTGATTTGCACTTATGGCAGGGGTTCACATAAGTAGGGCCGTTTCAGGATGGTGTGCCTACTTATACTTTGAAATATTCAATTAGCTCAATCATATCTTGACTGACATTTGTATAAACACCAGCTACAGCCACTAGTCAGTGTATCCAAAAGATTTCATTGTGCTCTAGTACAGGAGTGAACCAGCGTAGTTTGTAGAGCTGTCAGAAAACTAAAACTGAGGTAATTGGTTGGAACAAAACCAGCACGCTGACTGGCTTTCCAAGACTTGATTTGCACATCCCTGGCTTATGGTAACCATTTACAGAAGCAATTTTAAGCAAATATCCATGCTATATATACAACTAATATTAAGAAGAAAAAAAGTAAATGTAGAGATGTGGTTTTTAAAAACAGAAGAAAAAAAAAGAGTTCCTGGATACTTTACTTGCAAAAACTCCAAAGGTACTTTTTATTATATGCTGTGGAAATAGGCCTGGCATAGTTAGGGGCTTGGCCAGCTTGATGACTGCTTTGAAATATTTCTGCCTGAACTGAGGTTTGGCTGGGAGACAACAGCAGTCAATACAGGGCGACTTGCTAGTCAGAATAGCCAGTGTCGGCTTCCCTAGGACCCATTACCGGCAAAATTGGAAGACAAAAGAAGGCTGTGGTGGGGCTCAGGTCCAAGTTCTCAAGACCAGGACAAACGATTGTGATTAAAAGCAGTTCAGTCGGATCGGGTCTTCTTTAAACTTATACCAGCCATCCCTTTTAGAGCATAATTGTATGCCACATTTGACATACAATTAAAGCTCAACATTGTTGTGGTACACAAATTTCAAGTTCTGAAAACAAAGCAATGCTAGAGCAATGGTACAGAGGAATTAGAAGTAAAAATACACACTTTTCATGCATGTTCCAGGTTTCACCATTTAGAACAGTATACTCTATTTTACTATTCTAACAACAGATCCCTGAACTATCAGAGGAGCGCAAAACTCGGCAATAAGGATGTTACCGCTGACAGCAGCGAACTGAGACTTAGTGCTACACGTACAATAACATACATAACTCTTTGAAAGAGACCAAAAAACACCTTGCTATACTAAAGTAAACGTAAGGCAACTGTCAAACTTGGAAACCGCACGCTACGGGAAACAGACACACAGCCGCGCCAAGAATAATTTCCATAAACAGATAGGGTGAACATCATCTTCTCCCTTACACTTGCCCCAAGCTATAGGAAGTCTGAGCCAGTCTTTTTAATCACAAGCGGGCCTCAGCACTTCCATCATCCACCTTAAACTCAGCCCACCACTCCTTACTTGACAAAGCTAGCAGTTAACACAAGCAGAGAAATAAACTAGGTGGACGAACAGTATCTGAGAGCAAGCCTGCAGCACAGGGTAAAATACAATCCCACCCTAACATTTTGCCGAGACAGAAGTAAGATTCTGATGGGGTCTCAATTCCCGGAGGAATCCCATCTTCCAAATGTAGGGTGGCTGACATTTGTACACAAAATAAAAGGTGATGGTGAACATGTGACAAACTGTCCTCACTACCCCAAGGTGACAAAGAGTTGCTGCGTGTTCAGCTCCCATAAACCCCGTCACAACAGCTTGCCCAACATACTGTGAGTAAAATAAAACAGAAATCATTCCTAGGTATTTTTAAATATATACACTGCTCAAAATTAAAGGAACACTTAATCATCACAGCGTAACACCAAGTCAGTTAAATTTTAGGGATATCAATCTGTCCATTTAGCAAGCACAAGTGATTGTGAATCAATTTCACCTGCATTGGGATGTAAGTGCATCATTCTGACCAGGTGTTTAGTATCGCTGCGGGTTTTCCTCTAGACGCGGTAACGTTGATTTTTTTTAATTGCTCATTTGAACAGCAAGGGTTAGGGCTTGAGCCAGGTTGTTTGTCTTTTACCTGTTAATCACTTCTACTGGTTGCATACCTGTAGAGTGATTGAACATTTGTCTTAAATAACTTAAATAGCTGAGGAATTTATCAGTAGATTAGCTTTGATTTGGTATTGCTTGTGAGCAATTGTAGGCCATTTAAATAGGCGTGTCAGAGGGATGCTAGCGTCGCTCCGTCCCCGTTTGTGATGTTATGTTTCTCCCCATCCCAGTCTGCTCTCTCCCTCGAAGACCCCCCCTGCGACGTGGGCCTCCACGGCGTCGGAACCCCTCAAACCTCAGCTATCCCCCGCTGACCCCCTGTGAGGACTTTGCTGTCACAGGGGGACTATGGAACTGCCAGTCTGCCACTCGGAAGGCTGACTTCATCCCTGTGTATGCCTCCCTCCAGTCCCTACAATTCCTTGCCCTCACAGAGACCTGGATCATACCTGACAACACCGCTACTCCCGCTGCCCTCTCCTCCTCCTTCTCCTTCTCGCACACTCCCCGGCCTTCCGGCCGTGGCGGTGGTACTGGTCTTCTAATTTCCCCCTCATGGAAATTCTCTGTTCTCCCCCTCTCTGACCTGTCCATATCCACTTTTGAATTCCAGTCTGTTGCAGTATCCTACCCTACTAACCTTTTCATTGCAGTTATCTACCGTCCTCCAGGGCCCCTGGGAAATTTCCTTGATGAGCTAGACACCCTTCTCAGCTCCTTCCCTGAGGATGGCACCCCACTGATTCTCCTTGGAGACTTCAACATCCACCTAGAAGCCTCCCAGTCTGCTGCCTTCCTACCGCTAATCCACTCCTTCGGCCTCTCCCTGCAACACTCTCCTCCAACCCACAAGGCGGGCAATGTCCTAGACCTTGTCTTTGTGAGGAACTGCTCATGCTCCGATTTCACGGTTACCCCTCTGCATACATCTGATCACCACTTCATCTCATTCTCCCTCCCTCTTCCTCCCCATCCTCCTCCCCCTCCTCCCACCCACACTTCCTCAGCCCGCCGTAACCTCCGCTCCCTCTCTCCCTCTTCCTTTGCCAGCACCGTCACCGCCTCACTCCCCCCTCTCGAATCCTTCTCCAAACTCCCCGCTGACTCTGCATCTGCCACCCTCCTTTCATCTCTCTCCTCCGCCTTTGACTCTCTCTGTCCCCCTGTCTCAAAGCCACCTCGCACATCCCCTCCCAGTCCTTGGATATCTGACACGCTCCGTACCCTCAGGACCAGCCTCCGCGCAGCGGAGAGGAAGTGGGGGAAATCCAGAGACGCTTCAGACCTCATGACTTACCAGTCTCTCCTGGCGGCATTCTCTACCGATGTCACTGCCGCCAAAGCAAAATACTATCAAACACAAATTCAGAACTCCGCTTCTAACCCCCGGAAACTTTTCTCCATTTTCTCCTCTCTCCTCAACGCACCGCCTCCTCCTCCTCAGTCCTCCTTCGCTGCTGATGACTTTGCTGATTTCTTCAATGAGAAGGTCACAGTCATCCGCAGATCCTTTACAACCGCCGCCCCCCTCACTGTGCCCTTCCCCCCCTCTAGGCCCATCCCTTCCTTTTCCACTTTCTCCCCCCTTACAGACTCTGATGTTTCTCAACTCCTGCTCTGCCACCGCCCTACAACCTGTGCCCTTGACCCTATCCCCTCTTCTCTTCTCCAAACTATCACACCTGACATTCTCCCATTTGTCACCTCCCTTGTCAACTCCTCCCTGTCTTCCAGCTGTTTTCCGGCATCCTCCAAGAGAGCCCACATCACTCCGCTGCTAAAAAAGCCTACCCTGGATCCCTCCATCATCCAGAACTACCGCCCAGTATCTCTTCTTCCTTTCCTTTCTAAAACTATAGAACGAGCCGCTTCTACTCAACTTCTTCTTCTTTTCTAACAACAACCTGCTAGACCCCCATCAGTCTGGCTTCAGATCGGGCCACTCGACAGAGACTGCGCTCCTCTCCGTCAGTGAGTCACTCCATGCCGCACGAGCAGCCTCCCTCTCCTCTGTCCTCATTCTTCTAGAACTCTCTGCTGCCTTCGACACTGTGGATCACTCCATCCTCCTGTCTGCCCTGTCAGCAACGGGCATCTGTGGCACAGCCCTGGACTGGATTGAGTCCTACCTCTCTGGTCGCTCCTTCCAGGTTGCCTGGGCTGGTTCGGTATCGACACCTCAGCCCCTCGCCACAGGAGTTCCCCAGGGCTCAGTCCTTGGCCCGCTTCTTTTTTCTCTTTACACTCGCTCCCTTGGCCCCGTGATCACTGCACATGGGCTATTCTACCACTGCTACGCGGACGATACCCAACTCTTCGTCTCGTTCCCGCCATCTGATGCGCAGGTTTCAGCCCGTATCTCTGCTTGCCTGAGGGACATCCAGAGCTGGATGGACAACCACCATCTAAAGCTCAACCCAGGTAAAACTGAAATGATATTCATCCCTGCTAATACCTCTCCCCATCTGGATCTCTCCATTTCCCTCGGTGATACCACACTCACGCCGTCACCCAGTGCAAGGAACCTCGGCGTGGTGATGGACAGCAGACTGTCCCTTTCCGAGAACATTGCGGGTTCTTCCTCTACAACATACGGAGAATCCGCCCCTTTCTCACACCCTACTCGACCCAGCTCCTGGTCCAAGCGATGGTTCTGTCCCGCCTGGACTACTGCAATTCCCTCTTGGCTGGCCTCCCAGCGTCCGCCATCAGACCCCTCCAACTCATCCAGAATGCAGCAGCTCGTCTGGTCTTCAACCTTCCCAAATACTCACACGTCACCCCCCTGCTTACTTCCCTCCACTGGCTGCCTGTCATGGCTCGCATCAAATTCAAAACATTGGTGCTAGCCTTCCAAGCAGTTAAAGGGTCTTCCCCAGCTTATCTGCAAAAAATCATCAGACCCTACACCCCTGCCAGACCTCTTCGTTCAGCCTCCACAGGCCGCTTGGCACCTCCCCCTCTCAGAACCTCCACCTCACGCTCACGACTACTGTCTGTTCTGGCTCCACGGTGGTGGAACAAACTCCCCGTTGAGGTCAGAACTATAGAATCTCTCCCCACATTCAAGCGCAAGCTGAAGACACACCTCTTCAAGCAGCACCTCTCCCCATCCTTCCCTACCTCCCTGTGAACCTTAATTGTTGTCTCTGTGACTTGCTTTGTGTATCGGTATTTTTAGTTGGCTAGGTAAGCAGTGTTTGGATAGTTTTGCTCTGTTTGTTTGTTTGTTCAAAAAAAAAAAAAAAAAAAAAAATGGCCCTTGTCCTTATCTTTGTTGTACAGGTAGCAGTTGAAATTGTACTTCCCTCTAGGGTCTTTCAGCGAACTTATCCCTGGTTATGGGTATGCACTTTGTTGTACGTCGCTCTGGATAAGAGCGTCTGCCAAATGCCAATAATGTAATGTAATGTAATGAAAGTGACAACAGGTGCAATGGAGATGCAAAAGCAAGACAACCCCCAAACAGGTAATGGTTTTGCATGTGGTGGCCACAGACAATTGCTCTCTCCTTATCCTTCCTGACTGATTCTTCTCTAGTTTGGTGTTCTGCTTGTGTCCTTGTCACTACTGGTAGCATGAGGCGGTACCTGCAGCCCAATCAGGTTGCACAGGTAGTCCAGGTCCTCCAGGATGGCACAGCCATACTTGCGGGTGTAAGCAGGTTTGCTGTGTCTCCTGGCACAGTCTCAAGAGCATGGAGGAGATACCAGGAGACTGGCCGTTACACAAGGAGAGCTGGACTGGGCCATAGAAGGGCATCAACCCTGGATGAGGAAAGTATTGATGCCATTGACTGGCCCTCACGTTCCCCTGACCTAAATCCAATTGAGCACCTATGGGACGTTATGTATCGGTGCATCTGACATCGCCAAGTACCGCCACAGACTGTCCAGGAGCTCACTGATGCCCTGATCCAGGTCTGGGAGGAGATCCCCCAGGATGCCATCCGCTGACTCATCAGGAGCATGCCCAAACGTTGTTAGGAGTGCGTACAGGCACGCGGGGGCCATACACACTACTGAGTCACATTATGAGTTGCCGTGACAAAATTCACATAAATTGGATCAGCCTGTGATAAAAATGTTTTACTTTGATTTTCGGTGTGATTTTGAATCCAGCCCTCAATGGGTTGATGATTTTGGTTTCCTTTGACCGTTGTTACGTCATTTTGTTCTGAAAAATTATACAATGTACATCAGTAAAGATTTTCAACTTGAATAAATCGTTCATCAAGATCTGATGTGTCCTTTAAGTGTTCCCTTAATTTTTTGGAGCGGTGTATTTGCCTGTGTGGGAAAACGAAAATGTTTTGATCAGAATGAGAAATCATGAAGCTTTGTATTGTGCAGGTAATTCCTGTTACAAGTATCATAAATAAGATTATGAATGACAATATTAGGATTGTGTTAATATTGTGAGTTGGCGTATTATGGTCGGTCCATAATCACAATTGAAATGACACCATCAACAAAGTGTGCATACTGGCATGGTATGTGTGAAATAATCAGCCGAGAGAGGCAGATTTTCAAGCAATAAAAAGGATGGCTAAATTAAGGTTAGCTTTATTCAAGATTGGGTAGACGGGGCATGGTAAACTGTAATGCTAACATTTGCAAGCTAACGTTTAAAAAAAAAAAAACATTACTTAATTGAATAACTTATCAAGATAGCATACTAAGTAAAGATTAGTTAAGGTAATCAAAGTTGATGGGACTGAGTGTAATTTTAAGTCAAGTCAGGCTTGAACACAATAATATACTTATAAAATGGTGAATTTAGTTCAACATTACCTATTACTGTAAGAAAATGTTATTTTATGTGTTACAGTAGGCAACTCTATTTCTCTAGACGAGACTTATACTGCTCTGCTAGTGAAGAGTTCGGAATATTATATAACAATATATAAAATAACATATTTGAAATAACAAAATTGTGACTGAAGATTTCAAAAGGATGATACGTCCACACATCCCTGTGTTAACCCAAGGAAAGGTAATTGGTTCCAGATTAGAGCATTAGGTGCAGGTGGGAACTTAAGTAAAGGAAGTTTATTCATGAATATCCATTAATCAACGTTGACAAAGAGCAATTAGAGTATTTACAAGTCACATCAGAGGGGTTATTTTATATATATACCTGAACAGTGATGAAGGGGTTGTGAAGTAGCCCATTACCTGAGAGCATATAGAAATACTTAAACCATGAACCTGATTTAACAATGAAAAATAACTCAATATATAGACTACATTAAATCAGCTCTTAATCCTAACAACCTTTTAATATTACAGTATAAATATGTTGATTGTACTCGTATGTGGGAAGGAATACAACAGGAAAACTACTAAATATGCTGGCTTCTCAATGTAAACATGGTCGTTTTCATTTCAGATTTATGCTGTGAAATTATACAAAGTGCTATAATCAATTTACATAATTATTAAAGTGGCTTCCATTTACAATAGCAATACTGTTTATTGAATAAAAAATAATAAAGTATAAGTAATAATAATAATAATTATAATTATTATTATTATTATTATTATTATTATTATTATTATTATTATTATTATTATATGATAATAATAATAAAGAATGAAAAACAAAGAAGTCTATCTCCTTTAGACTTAATTTGACTTAGTAGGAACACACACAAAAGAAATTGGTCTTTTTCCCCATTCAATCTGAGGTAAGTGGCGATGCTGATTAATGTCAAATACAGCTTCATGCATCTGACAGAACTGTAGGGAAAAGAATGTATAATTCTAAATCTCCTGACCTTGTGCTTATTATTTCTATTTAATGGCACTGAATACGTTCCTGATAAACTGTGTTTCTGACCTATGCAGCCCCAGTGAAAGAAACAAGGAAATATGATCCACATTTATGGTCTTAAGAGTCTTTTTTTATTTTTGTTTTACGAAACAGTCTTTGTTTATAGCACTTTTCATTTGAATACGAACAGAATGTTCAATTTATCATCCCCAGTATCAGAAATGTGATCTATACACTCAGTGGCCAGTCGGGCCGTTCTGCTCTGACGTCTCTCATTAACAGGGTGTTTCCGTCTGCAGTGCTGCTGCTCACTGGAATTTCTTTTGTAGCATTCTTTGCAACCTCTAGAGCTAGAGCTGTGCATGAAAATCCCAGCTGCGATACTGCCACCAACAATCATTCATGGTCACTTAAATCACATTTTTTCCCATTCTGAAGGTTGATATGAACATTAACTGAAGCTCCTGACCCGCATCTACATGATTGTATGCATTGCACTACACCCACACATATACACACCGAGCACTTTATTAGGAACATTTTTACTTTAGTACACTTATGTATATAATATAGTCAAAACAGACACAGACTGATAGCTATTGAATTCAAAACTGAAACAAAGAAACATACATATAGCAGTATGATCTCACATTTTAGCCATTTAATATCATTTGGCTCTAAGGAACTGTTTACCAAGAGATGTTAAACAGAATAAAAATATGTGGACAGACCTGGCAGAAAAAGATCCTGGTAAAAACAATAGAAGGGGTTATAGTCTGTTGCAGAGAGTGGCCAGAACACCCAGTGGTAGCCTTGGAGCGTTCAGTTTGATCAGATAACAGATTGATATCCTAAATACAATCTGACATGCATTGCTAAAGATGCCAATGGTAATTAATTAGCATCTAATTTTGACCAGAGAACAACAGGATATAAGAGTTGGTGTTCGATGCCATTCCCCCTCAGGCATCCTTTATTAGGGTCAGGATTCAGCTACTTCAGCTGAGGGCCAGTTATTAAATTGAGGAGGGCACATTGACACTCAGATTTTCATGGTCCATCTCTGTCACCGTTTCCAGGGCCTCTGGCTACGACAAATGTGGTCAGCTTCACGGTGGCCACGTAAACGAACGTGGGGTAGCGGCACGCTGCTTCAGCGACCCAGGCTGCTGAGCGTGTTGGTCTTTGTGAGTGTCAGTGCGGGCGGCAGTAATACAAACGGACAGCAGAACCTGGCCGGTTTCATAACTGGCCTAACCCTGCGTAGTGATTAAGAAGCCTAGCTAGCTGATTAGATCCTTATGAGCATCTTATGTACGTGTATACAGTTTATACACTCAGTGAGCACTTTAATAGGTCGACCTGACCACCAGCTTGTGAAAAACTACAAACATCCAGTGAGCAGTAGTTCCGTGGGCAGAAACACGTTGTTATTGAGAGAGGTCAGACGCCAGACTGGCTGACACGAAGGTGACAGTAACGCACATTACAGCAGTAGTATGCAGAAGAGCATTTCTGAACACACAACCCAGCAAACCTCTAAGTGGATCGGCTACAATAGCAGAAGACCAATAAGTCAAAGAATAAGTCTAATAAATACATAATAAAGTGCTCACTAAGTGTATACTGCTGTTTATTATTGTTCTAATAGTTTTAATGTTTCAGCACACCTAGTCTAAAAATGACAAGAAATTACAAAACAGTGAACAGTATGTCCACTATGATCCTACCTATTGCAAACAACCCCCCCCCCCCCCACCACCTATTAAAATGAGTTGGAACCAGACTCTATTTATCACAAAGTCTTGATGTGCATATGGTAGTATGAGAGACAGGAAGGAGTACAGTTCAGTTATGACACAGGATAACACATTACTAACTTCCCTTCCAAAGCAGGCCAGCTCCCTGCAATTACATCTAAATGACCGTACTCATTTTACCTGATGGGTATAGACCAAACAACTATAATCCCCTGTCAAAACGTTGGGTATTTTATCAAAGACAACTTGCTTTGTAGGCCTTTGGCACCAGTGAGTATGTATATAGCAATTAGTAATCAGATTCAGGATGAAATCTCAGGAAGCAATTGCAAGGTCGTTTGTCTCTAGATAGTATTTCCATTTTTCATCCTGGTCTGTTTCATGTTTACCTTGCTAGCCTTTTATGTTGGACATTGGATTAACAAAAACACAGGTCAATGAATTTCAACCAACATGGTACATGAAGTCAAATTTGGGGGAAAAATTACAAATAACTAAACGAGATGCAAAGGTGCACTTAAGAAAGCTGGTTTCCTTGACCACATCATCACAATATGAATATACAACTGCTCATTGAATCCAGGCAATGTGGCTTAGAATAAAAAAAAACAGAAAACCATCTCCATATAAGCACAAAGTTAACCCACAACAAAGGACTTTAAAGATGAACTTCACAGACTGGTACTTCTCTGTTCAGATAGGCTAAGCCAGGATAAAAATAGATCCACTGCGTGCACTTTTCTAAACTCTCTTTTTCCTCTCTTTCTTTGTAACGAACAATGGGAAGAAGTTGAGGGAAAACTCCCCTTAATGCTTTCTTCAAGTAGGAAGGTTTGACAATACAATATTTTCATGAAATTAGGTTTTCACTGACACACATATGCACACATGCAAGCTCATACACACACATGCAGACACACACTTAATGAGGCTTTGTCTCATTGCAGACCCTGCCGGATTCCTAGTTCTTCCCTTTGGCTTTCTCCCTGTCACATCTGTGTGTGTGTGTGTGTGTGTGTGAGAGAGAGAGAGAGAGAGAGAGAGAGAGAGCAGCCTGGCACGAATGCACCTCAGAAGAGCACCCTCAAAGTATCTCACATCTTAAGCAGAAAACGTTCTCACATTTAAAGACCATTTATAGATTCTAAAAGGGGATGGTTTTCGTTATCTGTGGAGATCTTGAAAGCTCCAGGACCATTAAGAGTCTGACTGCTCACCTTTCATTCATCCTGCTCAGGTAGCATTCATTAAATATATTGATAAAATGGTGCCATTTTTTACCCTTTTTAAATTGACTTTGCTTTCACCGTGTGGTATTATCAAAAATGGGCAAATGAAAACACTTATACACAACACCAAAGCATCTGCCACTTCTGATTCCAAGCAGCTTAACTTTTTTTTAAAGAGACAGAAATTAAAAGTCTAGACAGTGTAATTCCAGGACACATTTTTTCTTCAGTGATATTCAATATCCTTATCTGCGTTGTCCATAACCAGGTTTGGTCTCGGATGTCTGTCAATACTTAAACCGTTAGCAAACGTTTGATCTCCAAATTCACAGATTTACCCACATTTAAAAGAAATACAAAGTTGATAGTCCCACTCATTATTTAGAACTCTTTTTAAATAGTTTAATTTACTAAAGAATGTGAGGCTGGTGCCCTCTCTGGGCCTGGAGGACTGTCCTGCATGAGGATGAAATAACTGCTGAACCAACAGGCTAAAGACTCCGCTATGTCTGTCTGGCTTCAGAAAACTGCAGTTTCGTACAGTCCAAACAGAAATGGCGGGAGGACTGCAGATAATAAAAGATCCTGGGATAGTCCAAGACTTTCCCGTTGCACTGTTTGCGGGGCGAAAAAGCAGGTCCCGGGAGGACGTTAAAAACTATAATCCTTCTCATCATCTGAACATGTGCCCTCCAGAACTGGCTCTCCTCAACGAGGCATGGGGGGAAAGAAAGGGAAAAAAAACATTTCACATTCGCAGATGATCCTAATTTGGTGCGGTTTGGAGTGTAATTTAGATCAAACATATCCATGTAAATGAGTCAGGGTTTCTTAATTAGGTGCCTCAGAGAGAGGGAGAGAGAACAAAAAATTGGACCACATCAGTAGGTGTGGGTGTGGTGCCCACAGTCCTGGACTTTTTCCTACACACATAACCCAGTACCATACTGTCATACAGTATGTGCCATTCTTAAATGCTTTTCACTTTGAGACTGCATTTGGGGTGAGGTGGGGGAGGGGTGCAGACTTGGAGACGCTAACTCGGCTTGGTTTTTCAGAAGAAGCGGTCTCACTGGCACGCTGCAACAAAATAGGTCATTCTGCTCTGATTTAGCGGTCTGTTTCCCGAGTGTCGCAGGCTAGCTGTGGCATTTGCGAGGAGCTGGACGTGTGTGGGTCCTTGTGGGTGGTGGCTGGTGTGATGGGCGGGGCCTAGCTTAGTTTATGGGTCTGTGGGAGAGTCTGGTGTAGAGGGTAGGACCTGGTGTGTCACAGGTCTGTGCAGCGTGGTTTAGCACATGGGTCATGGTGGAGTGGGCAGATGCTAGTGTGCGTAGGCCAACCATGTTACTACTGCACACCGGAGACAGATATGATGTCACGCCAGTGTACACAGGCCGGCCATATATACATCGGAGAAAGATATACACTCAGTGAGCACTTTATTAGGTATGTATTTGACTTATTTTTTAGAGTTCTACTGCTATAGCCTATCCACTTAGCGTTATGTTGCGTTGTGTGTTCAGAGATGCTCTTCTGCATACCACTGTTGTAATGTGTGGTTATTTGCGTTACTGTCACCTCCCTGTCAGCTTTGACCAGTCTGGCCCTTCTCCTCTGAGATATTCTCATTAAGGCGTTTCTGTCTGCAGAACGGCTGCTCACTGGATTTTTTATTTTTTGTTTTTTTGCACCATTCTTTGCAACTCTAAAGGCTAGTGTGTGTCACAAACCCAGGAGATTAGCAGTTTCTGAGATACTCAAACCACCCTGTCTGCCACCAACAATCATTCCATGGTCAAAGTCACTTAGATCACATTTTTTCCCAATTCTGATGGATGATGTGAACATTAACTGAAGCTCCTAACCCATATCTGCATGATTGTATGCATTGGACTGCTGCCAAACAATTGGCTGATTAGATAATCGCATGAAGTAGGTATAATAAAGTAATGTTCCTAATAAAGTGAGTGTATATGCCAGTCATATTACTACAGCACACCAGAGACAAATACAATATCATGTCAGTCATATTACTACTGGGTATTTTCTGGGCTAGGAAACTGACTGAAATTGACATTGCTGCAACTCACGGATTCCATATTTATAATTCAGTCAAGGACAAACAACAGAATCTGTCATGTCCCATCCATAACACTCACACATACACACACACAACACAGAGATACATACAAATACTAACATGTACACACACCCACATGCACACAAACAAATACATGCATGTGCACGCAAACACACGCAATTTGGCTTTTGCCCAGTTTTCCTTCTGTTTCTCTGAAAAACATGTGACAGTTAACTGTAAAATGTGTGAGATTTGATTCGATTTTATTTGACACGCACACACACATATACACAAACAAGCATGCACACATACATACAAGCATACACTTCATTTGATCTCTCTTCATTCAAACATTTATTTTAGTGGAAAACTGACTGTGGCCTCAACCTCTGGCTGGGGTTCCTGTGGCATCCCGTCTGCAGACATCCAGAGTACAGAGACAGAGGGGAAAGAGCATGCTAACCAGCTAGTGCCACACAATCATTGGCAGAATGCTAAATCACATGCATGCTAACCAGCTAGTGCCACACAATCATCGGCAGAATGCTAAATCACATGCATGCTAACCAGCTAGTGCCACACAATCACTGGCAGAATGCTAAATCACATGGATGCTAACCAGCTAGTGCCACACAATCACTGGCAGAATGCTAAATCACATGCATGCTAACCAGCTAGTGCCACACAATCACTGGCAGAATGCTAAATCACATGCATGCTAACCAGCTAGTGCCACACAATCACTGGCAGAATGCTAAATCACATGCATGCTAACCAGCTAGTGCCACACAAACAGTGGCAGAATGCTAAATCACATGCATGCTACATTTATGCTCTGTTGTGCAAAAGGGCACATAATAAGCAAGGATTATGTGAATCTCAGCACTATAGTTTATGAAAGCCAGATATTAGGACCTCTCCCGTTACAATGGTGTATGTGGATGGGTTCTGCTGGAGAATTCATTGGACTGCAGTTAATGGAGACCTTCTGTCCAAAAACTTTCAAAGCTTGCACTGTGCTTTTTTCTTCAGATCGTGCAACATTACATACACTAAGATTGTTTTATTTGATGATGATGTGCACATTGTCATATACACTCAGAAATAAATGTGCGAAATTTTACCTAAAGAGAACAGGGAACAGTCCCTTCAGGCTACATTTGGGAAATGTGATCTTTGAAGAGTGCTTGGCAACGTTTCCACATAAGACAAGGAGAAATACATAAGTGAGTAATGAAGATTGCTCAAGTGAGTATTCTGCATTCTGATTCTTCATTAAACCAAAGTTGCTTCACAGGCGTTGTGTATTGACCCCTTTACACTGTTTGCGTATGTGTAGTTTTTCAACCAAAGTTAAAACGTTCTTCACTTTTTTAATTAACACGACTCCTTTTTTCAAGGTGTCAGAAGCGCAGAGATGCCTTGATCCAGTCGGAAAGCTTGCAGTTAATCCACATCCATTCTAATGAGGTGGAAGTGAGGATCCTTCGCCACATAATGAACTGTCAGACTGTCCGTCCTGTCTGAGTCCACGCGGGTGGTATGGTTGTCACGGCGGCGGACAGGCTGAGGACGTTCTCGACGTGAGTTTCTCACGCGCCGTACGCCAGCCAGGTGACCGGGGACCGTTTAATTAGCCGCCGGCTCGTCAGCGAGAACTCACGCCAGAGAGACCTCCCCTCCACACCACCGCACTCAACCCTTCTCCCATTTAGGTTCATTGACACCTTACATTAGCCGCTAATGAGAAGTGTTGTCTTTGATTGTCAAACCTTTCCCTTCGCCCCGGCTGAAATACTCGTTTTTAATTACGCACGCTGACCTGTTTGAGCGCTTGGGTTCACTCTGCTGTTATATTGGGGCTCTGTCTGCAGTATCGCCGGTGATGGCCGATCATCAGAATCTGGGACTAGACAAGTGCGTAGGAACAATATGCCGCTATTGTGGAGAATCAGTAACAGACCACAATATAATGGGTAAACTAATAATCTGAGTTTAAACTTGGTCCAGAGTAAATGAGAATTGATCAGAGAGGATCAGTGCATTTTTATTTTCACTGAATTATTGCTGATTGTTAATATTGTTTTGTTGCTTTGATTATTATTGCTTTGTTATTTTCACTTAATTATTTCACCTAACTATTGCTACTTCCGTGTGTCTCATCAGATTAATCTACAAGGTCCAAATTCTCATCTCTGTGGATATTCCGAGCACTTCCCTCTAGGGTCTTTCAGCACACTTGTCCCTGGTTATGGGTATGCACTTTGTTGTACATCACTTTGGATTAGAGCGTCTATCAAATGCCTGTAATGAATTGAATTACTGTAATGAATTAATCAAGCAACTGTGTATTATACAATAACAGGTTAACATGTTTTGGGCTGGTGGCATGGATGGTGCAGTGGGTAGCACTGCCGCCTCACAGCAAGGAGGTCCTGGGTTCGAATCCCCGTCAGCCGGGGCCTCTCTGGGTGTGGAGTTTGCATGTTCTCCCCGTGTCTGCGTGGATTTTCTCCCACAGTCCAGAAACATGCAGGTTAGGCTGATTGGAGAGTCTAAATTGCCTGTGGGTATGAGTGTGTGAGTGAATGGTGTGTGTGCCCTGTGATGGACTGGCGACCTGTCCAGGGTGTATTCCTGCCTTTCGCCCAATGTATGCTGGGATAGGCTCCAGCCCCCCTGCGACCCTGTTCAGGATAAGCGGGTTAGGATAATGAATGAATGAATGAATGAATGAATGTTTTGGGCAGAGAATATGAGTTTTGTGCTGAAATGGTGGCAGGAGCTGTCAGCAGTGCTGGGGAGTACCAGGCGGGGGTGGGCTATGGGTCAGCCCGCTCAGTTCTGCGGTCCCTTCCCCCAGGCTGAGCGCACAACAGCCTCATGCGGGCTCTCGTTCAGGTTAAGCAAGTCCACAACAACCCAAAACTTCAGCCTTATTGGGCCCAGATCACCATTCCCAAAACATTGACATTATTACAGTCACTCTGTGAGTTCAGCAGCTGTGACTAAAAACAGATTTTACAGTAGCAAGGGGTCAAAAAAGGTCAATATACTGTTTATAGGAGGAGTATTGAATAGTGTAAAGTGAGACCTTACTCGGATTGCTGTAGTTAATTCCTGTATGATTGCTCAGATTTCTGAATGAACGCATGTTTTAGGGGCACATTTTTATTTTAATTTTCTCACAGGTACTCAAGAACCAGTGTCACTAAACAAGATTGACCAAATACTTTGGCTGTTATCTTAAATAGAACATTACTGTACTTTTGCAATCCACAATTCTGAGAGATCAGCTTTTTTTTTTTTTCATAGATTCTCAGCACAAAATCCACTTTCAGAAAAGCAATTGGTGCTTTAAATGGATATATTTGGATAGTGATGTACTGGTATTTTGAATGTGCAGTGTAAATTCATACATTTATAGTAAATCTGAAAAAGATATTCACAGTTATTAATGGATTTAATTTAATTCACAAATGTGAAATTCTGACAACAGACTTTATTTTCAGTAGAAAAGCCAGAAATGGCTCAAAAATGCCAACTCACTTCCATTAGTGACCAACTTGTCTCAATATTTCATTATTTTCTCATATTTATGCTTTATTTATATTTATATGTTTTAACCGTAAGGGGGACTATCGGTAAGCACTTCAGGAATTTGTATGTCATCTAATTTATATCTCATTTTTGACTATGATGTGGAGGGTTTGTTCGAGTCAGGTCACATTTGGGCCTTAATTTTTTTTAAGAATATTTGTGACACTGTGACCATATGGATATTAGCCCTACTTAGAAAAAGAAAGACAGAAATGTAGCACTGTTAATCATTAGTAAATTAGATGATTTATTGCTCCGGAGGAGTGCTAGACACATGCAGGGACCTTCGAGGCGCCGTGTTATCGAGAACGACGCCTTGTGTCCCACTTTGACCCACTACCGTGTCTCCCTGCTTGCCCACCGCAGAATAAGAGTGGTCAATGTGTGCACCCCTACTCAGAAGCCGGACTTGCCCCCCCCAGGGGCCTTGGGCTCAGACCTGCGGGGCCCCTTGAACCCACAGGGTCTCCCAGTCTCTGCAGCAGGGGCAGTCACCGCTCTCCGATACTTACTGCCGATCCCTCCTCTCAGTTAACTTACCGACAGACTGCATCATCATATTCCTTAATCATGAAACAATCTTAATGAATGCTTTTATAAGTCGCATTTAAACTACTACTAAGCGTCTCGGACACTGTGTAGCGAGACATAGATTCTTATAACAGAAGTTTTAGATTTGAACGATTTTATTTATTTTTTTATTTCTGGTTCTTGACTGATCTGCTCTATAGGGATGTGTCGGGAACAATACTTCCACTATACGGCTCCCTATTAAATACAGCGGCAAAAGCTAAATATTAGCAAACTACGTAGCGTTGAAGTCTGGATTCAAAGTATGTGTGTTGAATACTGAATACGATGGGATTTCAGTGAATAAAAAGTCATGTTTTCTTGTAATCTGCAGATGTATACAAACACATTAAGTGGGTGGGAGGGACAGGCTTAGCAACTCACTGTTACAGCATGATGCGTGTGAATTGTTGAAAGTACTCTTTACAAGGTTTTCACTAGGAAGGTCAACAAAAGAACTTGCCAGAAAGTGTTTTCGTGTGTGGCCGTATGCACGGTGATCGGATGCTGTTTCTTCATTTCTCCCGGATGTGCTTCTGTGTTCCATATTACATTGTCACAGTTTCAACAGAGGGAGCCGCTTCTCTCAGCCTGTCACAGTTTCAACAGAGGGAGCCGCTTCTCTCAGCCTGTCACAGTTTCAACAGAGGGAGCCACTTCTCTCAGCCTGTCACAGAAAGAACCACAGCAGATGTGGCCCAGTAAAAGAAACTGGAGAAAAGAAGTTCAAAAAATGACAGTTCTGGTGAACAGGACCCATGAGACTCCAAATGTGACAAATAGGATATTTTTGAATAGCAAAAATGAATTGGTATCAATGTTAAAAAATTAATAATAATAACCATAAGATCATGCACATATTATCCACTGCAGTCGCTTAAAGTGTGTACACTGTGCATGTGTTATTTTGGTACTTGGTACTACCTTTGGAATACAGGCACCTAGAGGTCCAGAAGTCATCTGCTGAGGGTAAAGCAAAATAAAATAAAGTAACACATTTTGGAATGTGTAAAATACATTTGAAAACATTTTATATATTTGCTCTTCAGAGTGGAATCTCACAGGATTAAATTTGGCTGAGGGGCACACACACGCATGCATGTACTCTCACTCTCATACACACACACACACACACACTGACATTTATACAAAATAGCAATGCCAAAACAAAATGCTTGTCTGCTGTATTTATGTACACACACTATGTGTGTGCAAGACTGTTTCCAGCTGTTGTTCTAACCTGCCGTTCTTGCAAGGCGGCCATTATATCTGATTACATAAACTACAAATCATGAGAAGTGAAAAAAGGCAGACAGTGAACGCGGTGAATCACTCTGCTTTGCAATATATGGATCTTACTATGTGAGCTAACAATGATGATCCAATACATATGGCACCAGCTCCTGATGATGGAAACCAAAGGAAGCCAAAGTGCCAAGCCAGAGTCCGGCCCCCCCCCAACACTGGATGCCATGGAGTCAGCCCCCCCCACCCCCAACACTGGATGCCATGGAGTCAGCCCCCCCCCCCCAACACTGGATGCCATGGAGTCAGCCCCCCCCCCCCAACACTGGATGCCATGGAGTCAGCTCTACCCGCCCCCCCCAACACTGGATGCCATGGAGTTAGCTCTTCCGACCCCCCGCCCCCCAACACTGGATGCCATGGGGTCAGCTCTACCCTACCCCCGCCCCCCCCAACTCTGGATGCCATGGAGTCAGCTCCCCCCCCCCCCAACACTGGATGCCATGGAGTCAGCTCTACCCCCCCCCCCCCCCCAACACTAGATGCCATGGAGTTAGCTCTCCCCCCCCCCCCCCAACACTGGATGCCATGGAGTTAGCTCTTCCGACCCCCCGCCCCCCAACACTGGATGCCATGGGGTCAGCTCTACCCTACCCCCGCCCCCCCCAACTCTGGATGCCATGGAGTTAGATCTTCAGACCCCCCCCCCCCCATGACAAACGGAGCCTCGGTTTGTGTTGGCATTTATCCGCACCCAGTTATTATTACAACATGGCTGCCGTTATCGTGGAAGAAGGCCCAACTAATCTTAATGGTTTGTAAAGTAGCTACCTGCATAGCCCTGACATTTATCTAGATCATTTTAGCGCCAGAGCCCTGCACAGCTAAAGGTCCCCTATCTAGAAGGGACATCATTATGAATTATTGTTTGCTGCTAGGTAGAAAATTGTACTTTCTAGCTACCTTTACTTGTGATAAATCAAGCAGTCACATATCAGCCCTCGCCCACTCAAACTGCTGAGCCGGCCCTTTCCTCCTCCTGCTGTTTACTCATTCCACTGCACCTCTCAGACAGGACCCCGCTGGACACACTCACACACACACTCACACACACACTCACACTCACTCACACACTCACACACACACACACACACTCACACACACACTCACACACACACACACACTCACACACACACACACACACTCACACACACACTCACACACACTCACACACTCACACACACTCACTCACACTCACACACTCACACATACACACTCACACACTCACACACTCACACACACACTCACACACACTCACACACACACTCACACACACACACACACACTCACACACACACTCACACACACTCACACACACACACTCACACACACACACTCACACACACACACACTCACACACACTCACACATACACACACTCACACACACTCACACACACACACACACACACTCACACACACACACTCACACACACTCACACACACACACATTCACTCACACACTCTCACACACTCACACACACACACTCACACACTCACACACTCACACACACACTCACACACACTCACACACACACTCACACACTCACACACACACACACTCACACACACTCACACACACACACACACACACACTCACACTCACACACACACTCACACTCACACTCACACTCACACTCACACACACTCACACACACACTCTCACACACACACTCACACACACACTCACACACTCACACACACACACACACTCACACACATACACACTCACACACTCACACTCACACTCACACACACACACTCACACACACACAATCACACACTTACACACACACTCTCTCACTGACCTTGCGGGTCCCAGTCATGTACCTTAACCACTACACTACAGGCCTCCCCACACATCAGTTGTGATGTGTAAAGAGTATTTATTTATTTATTTATTTATTTATTTATTTACTCATTCATCCCAGTGCGTTTACGGCAGTGCGTGTTCCCTCCATGACTATGGTTTTCTCATGGTGGTATGGTTCTCTCTATGACAGTGTGGTTTTCTCATGGTGGTATGGTTCTCTCTATGACAGTGTGGTTTTCTCATGGTGGTATGGTTCTCTCTATGACAGTGTGGTTTTCTCATGGTGGTATGGTTCTCTCTATGACAGTACAGTTCTCTATGACGGTACAGTTCTCTCTATGACAGTACAGTTCTCTCTATGACAGTATGGTTCTCTCTATGACAGTATGGTTCTCTCTATGACAGTACGGTTCTCTCTATGACAGTACGGTTCTCTCTATGACAGTACGGTTCTCTCTATGACAGTGTGGTTTTCTCATGGTGGTATGGTTCTCTCTATGACAGTGTGGTTTTCTCATGGTGGTATGGTTCTCTCTATGACAGTACGGTTCTCTCTATGACAGTGTGGTTTTCTCATGGTGGTACAGTTCTCTCTATGACAGTACGGTTCTCTATGGTGGTATGGTTCTCTCTATGACAGTACAGTTCTCTCTATGACAGTATGGTTCTCTCTATGACAGTACGGTTCTCTCTATGACAGTATGGTTCTCTCTATGACAGTACGGTTCTATATGGTGGTATGGTTCTCTCTATGACAGTATGGTTCTCTCTATGACAGTATGGTTTTCTCATGGTGGTACAGTTCTCTCTATGACAGTACGATTCTCTATGAAGGTACAGTTCTCTCTATGACAGTACAGTTCTCTCTATGACAGTATGGTTCTCTCTATGACAGTGTGGTTTTCTCATGGTGGTATGGTTCTCTCTATGACAGTACGGTTCTCTCATGGTGGTATGGTTCTCTCTATGACAGTGTGGTTTTCTCATGGTGGTATGGTTCTCTCTATGACAGTGTGGTTTTCTCATGGTGGTATGGTTCTCTCTATGACAGTGTGGTTTTCTCATGGTGGTATGGTTCTCTCTATGACAGTGTGGTTTTCTCATGGTGGTATGGTTCTCTCTATGACAGTGTGGTTTTCTCATGGTGGTATGGTTCTCTCTATGACAGTACAGTTCTCTATGACGGTACAGTTCTCTCTATGACAGTACAGTTCTCTCTATGACAGTATGGTTCTCTCTATGACAGTATGGTTCTCTCTATGACAGTACGGTTCTCTCTATGACAGTACGGTTCTCTCTATGACAGTACGGTTCTCTCTATGACAGTGTGGTTTTCTCATGGTGGTATGGTTCTCTCTATGACAGTGTGGTTTTCTCATGGTGGTATGGTTCTCTCTATGACAGTGTGGTTTTCTCATGGTGGTATGGTTCTCTCTATGACAGTGTGGTTTTCTCATGGTGGTATGGTTCTCTCTATGACAGTACGGTTCTCTCTATGACAGTGTGGTTTTCTCATGGTGGTACAGTTCTCTCTATGACAGTACGGTTCTCTATGGTGGTATGGTTCTCTCTATGACAGTACAGTTCTCTCTATGACAGTATGGTTCTCTCTATGACAGTACGGTTCTCTCTATGACAGTATGGTTCTCTCTATGACAGTACGGTTCTATATGGTGGTATGGTTCTCTCTATGACAGTATGGTTCTCTCTATGACAGTATGGTTCTCTCATGGTGGTACAGTTCTCTCTATGACAGTACGATTCTCTATGAAGGTACAGTTCTCTCTATGACAGTACGGCTCCCTCTATGACAGTACGGTTCTCTCTATGACAGTACGGTTCTCTCTATGACAGTACGGCTCCCTCTATGACAGTACGGTTCTCTCTATGACAGTACGGTTCTCTCTATGACAGTACGGTTCTCTTGGCGGCCCCCAGGGAGGCCTGCACAGAGCAGGCGGTTTTAGCGGGAGGGATATTAGCAGAGGGATAGAGCTGGGGCGGGGGCTGTTTCTCAGGGGTATCTGATGGAGGATAACACTATTTCCCACTATCTAAAGCTTTACAGAATGAGAGGTGAAGCCACCCGGCTTTATCCCCACCGGGATCTTTCCTGAAAATAATCCTCTTTGTGCTCATGGGGAGATAAGAGGGTGTTCTCGCTCAGCCCGGAACAGGCCCCTACCTCTCTGCGGTTAATCGGCACTGCCATTAGACCCACCTCCCCCGCCTGCATGACGGGGCTTGGGCACTGTCCCATCGCACCCCGCTCCCGACGCGGTCAGACGCGCCTCGGAACGAGGGCCGGGGAGGCCGAGAGAGAGAGAGAGAGAGAGGGGCGCCCGTGTTTACCAGGGAACGCAAAGCCTGAGATGTGTGTAATTAGCTCCCGAAGCCCCCACCGCCATCGGTGTGTACGTCTGCCACATACAGCCGGCGTTCCCCGAAACGTCTCTCCTCTCTGCCAGCTCTCCCGGTTCCTCCTCCGCCGCCGTCTCCGTTAGCAACATTAATATTAATGTCCCGCCGATGATCCGGCGGATCAGAGCGCGGAGGAGATCATCTCGGCATGACTGAACACCTTGCTGCAGGTGACTGCCGAGTTTGATTACCCGCGCGGCGAAGGCTCTGTTCTGAATCTCAAAAACCCGGCGCACACAGCCAAGCGGCCATGTTCAACAAGGCGTATTCTATAATGAAGCTGTTTTGCTTCCCCCAAAAGGAGCCTTAGCTTGCTGCCGCACGGTGCTGGTACAACACCTCAGCCCTGCTCTCTCTGAACCTGCAAGCCCCTCCAATTCACACCTGCACTGGGACACCGCGCTTGTGGCACGCTTATTGTTTTCTCTTCTTTTTCCCTGAGAAGCTCACTGTCCTGGACTGCCTGCGATTTGATGGATTGGAAACAGAGGCTAAAAGGTAACGGGGTATCAAGGGACCCACTGTCCATTTAGCCGGCGACACATTTATAATATTGTTTATTGCAGAATCAGCTTGTTGAGCGTTCCCCACTCGCTCCCCCGCAATCATTTTCTGCGATCCGAGGTGCTTTCTCACAAAAGGATAACAAGGACACGGGGAGAGGTAAACGCTCAATCTTGCTCTATCTGCGATAGTATGTCACATTTTCAATTCTAAAAGGTAAATATCTATCCCCCAGCACTCTCTCAGTGATGAAAGAATGATGTTCGAGCCAGCTTACTTTTCTTATGCGTTTATTGAAATAATTTGGATTTAAAAGCGGACCAAATAGCTGTTTTTTTTTTTACAAAGGCATTTATAAAAGGGCAGGCTGGGATAATGCAAGAAACCGAACACGGCTGCTTTTGTAATGGCTACAGTCTAAGTAGAATTAGCAAGACTTGGTACATAATGGACAATAATTACAGGAGCAAAATTGTGTTGTGTTGCGGTGGCAACCTTAATCATTTACTGTCGAGCCCCTCCTTTGCGGAGGCCCAGCAGGAAGTCAGATGGTTTATGACAAAGAAAACAAGTCTAAGTGAGTGAGGTGCTGCACAGCTAACCTGGACTCCATCCATCTTCTTTAGGGGAGCAGTGCCTGACCTTTGACCCTGGGGGAAACTGCTGCATCCATCATACCGTGTTTGGTAATGTGGTTAACTACCTATTTCCTCTGTCAGGGGGCCCACAGATCTGGCTGGTTTTTTTTTCTCTCTTCTTTCCATTTCTTCAGGTATGACAGTTCGGTGAGTGAAGCGTATGTCTCTGTCTGCTGTTTATCTGGTAATCTGTAATAGTGAGCTGTGCTCTTTATACTGAAACTAGATCCTGACAGGTTTAAAAATGATAACACCGTGTCTCAGAACTCCCACAAGCCAGAACGGCTTTGCTTACATGTTCAGAAAAAAAGAAAATAATAAAGATGGCCGATTCTATTAAAGTGAAAGTAAAGTGTTAACATGGGTCAAAAGGAAATCAGGTGCTTGTTTTTTTCTCTGGGGCTTTCTCAGGGCTTTTAGCGGTAGTACAGTGTTGCCTTTGTGCTTCACAAAAGTACAGACTGCATTCTGTGATTTACTGCTTAAAACCTGATGTAAGGATATATATTAGCCATGTAAATGTGATCAAGAAAATCACCTCACTGTAACCTGTGTAATTGCCATGCACTCAAAACATCAATTTTTAAAGATGGTTAAACCATTTCCTGCTGGCCAGGCCCTACTCCTCACAGCCACATCAACCAGCTGCATTGCAGAAGCACTGCAGAATATAGTGCTACATTTGCGCAGCGCATTAGCACATTAAAGTCATGAAACAGTGATTTTGTTGGGCACTACTGTGCTAATGGAGCAGCTCCCCTGAGGTGGATGAGTTATCTGTAAACCACAGGTCAGATATCCATCCACACGTATGCCGGCCTGTCAGTTTTGGGTCTTAGCTAACTGCGGAAGTCCTGAAAATACAACATAGTTAGCACATCTTTTGTTAACTGTTCTATGGAGCAAAAAGATGTTTGACCATCAAGACAGGGATACCGCAACCAGACTCCTCGTAAATGTCATTTATCATCAGGGAGAACACTATAAATATGTTGGCCGTTGCACAATGTGACTCAATTTCCTTTTTTTGAAAGTTAAATCATTTCAAATGAAGCCTGCAGGTTTACATTGGCCTGAATGAAATCAACATGGGTCCTTTACTTTGACTATGATGAAACACATGTGTATGCTTTATTTATTTGCTTTATTTGATGAGTTAATTGTGAAGACTAGACAGCCTAACAGGCTGTGAGAGTGTATTTCCTTCGAAAGGCTTGCATTTATTTGTCAGCCGGCGTTAAGGACAAACAGTGCTTGAATCCCGGCCACTGCTTGCAATCTGACGGAGAATTGCGGCAGGCTCGCTGGCAGAGCGTGGGTACAGTGTATGACACACCTTTAAGAGGTGCGCTCGTCATCGTGTCGCACACAGACGCGTCTGCGCGGCGGTCTGGCTGGCCGGCGCCGCTCTGCACGCGCTCCGCGACGGTTCCGTCCCATTGGGTGCAGTCGGGCGCGGGCAGATGGGAGGCAGGGACGGGGAGAGGAGGTGCTTGTGCCCAGCCGTGCGTTAACATGCCATCCAGAGGCCCCCGCGCGCACTGCCGACACTTCATTAGGATGCCAGGATAATGGCCGACCAGTACTCCCGGCGACACCCCATTTCCTGCTCACCGAGCGCTCCAGCCCCGACAGATGTCGAGGATCCCAGTCCGCCCCTCGCGGGGGCCCCTCCGGCTCCGCCCGCTTGGCCCGGCCCCCGCTCGGACGCCCTCGCCAGGGAGGCGGGGAGGCGGGACCTCGGACACAGCCGAGTGCCAGGCAGCAACCGCTTAACTCCTCATATCTGTTTTTTCAAACTCCATTGCAATTTCTTAAATTCTGTTTTTTGATAGACGGATAATCTCTAGGAATACATGTTCACGCCAGTCCTCGGACCGTTTGGGATCAGGACAGAACAGAACGCAGGGTCGTGATCCTCGCCAGATTTTCCCAAACGAATGTGCCCAGCGAACCTGAACAGATGTTTGCTCATTGTTAAATCGCTGCTTTTTTGGGCGCGGAGAGGCAGTGTCAGTACCTTATTAGCAATATTGGTTCATTACAGCACAGATTTGGTAAATATCCAGCCTCTCTCCACCACTGAGGGGAAATCATCACGATTCATTCTGCTCATTACCACAAGACAAACGACAACTTTTTTCACTTTTTAGCCTCACCTTGTTTATCCCTATTATACGGGATAATATGCGCTGCGTAAATTTAAATGTCTGTTTGAGCTCCTTTTGAATCAAGCTTTGCTTTTAAAATCAATACCCAACCTTAAGTAACAGCTAACTGTCTTAACATTTTATCAGTTCTTCAATTTAGTGACGTTGTTGAAAATAACGGGGCTGGGTGAAACTCAAAAGCTGATGTCATCCTGTTGCAATAAGAGAGAAACATCAGGTCCGCAAGCGCAGGCAGCATTTGTGTGTCTCCTCCTCTCCGATGCCGCCACTTCGGTCCAGAAATGAGCATCTGAAGGGGAGAGAACCGTCAATCCACACTATGATATTTTACATGTGAGGAGCATTTTAAAGCCTTCATTTGAATATGCATTCTGACCCTCAGCTCCTGTGGCTTTGAACCGCTACCAGATTTCAGGCCGAGAGGAAATTGTTCTACATTTCCTGACAAATTGAGTTAAACGGACATTAAGTGGGCTTTAAGAAAACAAATGGCTGTCTTTATCACAGGTGGACACTGATGGCTTAATGGGGCCTGCTCTGATCGTATCACCGCTAATGGCTTGACAGGAAGCATTAAGGTTTTTGTATAAAGAACTGGCAAGGCCTGGGCTGCTAACGCAGACCTGTCAAGTGCTGCATGTCCCCTTTGTGTGGGGAAGCAGATGTTTGTATGTATACCGTGAACTGGCATTAGGGGAGGGAGCAGATGCCTGAAAGTGTGCCAGGTTTGTGAATTGTGCAGACGGAACATGTTCTGCAAGAGAGCAGGACTAACCCCTCTTGCCATAGGTGATTCCCCTAGCTCCGCTCATTTATTTATTCTTTTTTAAATACTTATTTGAAATATTCATTTATTTCTTTGTTTATTTATGCGTCTGTTTTGTGTTTATTTATTTATTTACTTATTTATTTTGAGTTTATTTTCATCTGCAGTCAGTCTTTGAAGAAACATTGAAACAACGCGTGAAGGTACAGCTTGGTTTATTAACAGCAAATGCACCTGTGGGAAATGCACATGATCAAATGCCCGCTAATTAAAACCAACTTCAGTTGAAACGTTCTGGTGTTTAATATGTACGGAATGATCTTTGTCACACAAAGAGCCCTGTTTCTTTGTTCATGTTGATAATGCATTTCTGCTGCACTATTGTAGGAAAGATATAATAATTTCCACCTCAATGACCTCTAAATATTCCGTTTTCCATTTTTGCTAACTGAACTCACAATTTTTGTCCCAGACCTAACAAATTGCGTCATGTCTGCTGAGTAAATATTTTTTTACTTTTACCATTGTGAACAAAACCCAGTGCTCTCTCCTTCACTAAACCCAGTGCTCTGCTATTCACCCTCTCTCCTTCACTAAACCCAGTGCTCTGCTGTTCACCCTCTCTCCTTCACTAAACCCAGCGCTCTGCTATTCACCCTCTCTCCTTCACTAAACCCAGTGCTCTGCTATTCACCCTCTCTCCTTCACTAAACCCAGTGCTCTGCTGTTCACCCTCTCTCCTTCACTAAACCCAGTGCTCTGCTATTCACCCTCTTTCCTTCACTAAACCCAGCGCTCTGCTATTCACCCTCTTTCCTTCACTAAACCCAGCGCTCTGCTATTCACCCTCTCTCCTACACTAAACCCAGTGCTCTGCTATTCACCCTCTCTCCTTCACTAAACCCAGTGCTCTGCTATTCACCCTCTCTCCTTCACTAAACCCAGTGCTCTGCTATTCACCCTCTCTCCTTCACTAAACCCAGTGCTCTGCTATTCACCCTCTCTCCTTCACTAAACCCAGTGCTCTGCTATTCACCCTCTCTCCTTCACTAAACCCAGTGCTCTGCTATTCACCCTCTCTCCTTCACTAAACCCAGCGCTCTGCTATTCACCCTCTCTCCTTCACTAAACCCAGTGCTCTGCTATTCACCCTCTCTCCTTCACTAAACCCAGTGCTCTGCTATTCACCCTCTCTCCTTCACTAAACCCAGCGCTCTGCTATTCACCCTCTCTCCTTCACTAAACCCAGTGCTCTGCTGTTCACCCTCTCTCCTTCACTAAACCCAGCGCTCTGCTATTCACCCTCTCTCCTTCACTAAACCCAGTGCTCTGCTATTCACCCTCTCTCCTTCACTAAACCCAGCGCTCTGCTATTCACCCTCTCTCCTACACTAAACCCAGCGCTCTGCTATTCACCCTCTCTCCTTCACTAAACCCAGTGCTCTGCTATTCACCCTCTCTCCTTCACTAAACCCAGTGCTCTGCTATTCACCCTCTCTCCTTCACTAAACCCAGTGCTCTGCTATTCACCCTCTCTCCTTCACTAAACCCAGTGCTCTGCTATTCACCCTCTCTCCTTCACTAAACCCAGTTCTCTGCTATTCACCCTCTCTCCTTCACTAAACCCAGTGCTCTGCTGTTCACCCTCTCTCCTTCACTAAACCCAGTGCTCTGCTATTCACCCTCTCTCCTTCACTAAACCCAGTGCTCTGCTATTCACCCTCTCTCCTTCACTAAACCCAGCGCTCTGCTATTCACCCTCTCTCCTTCACTAAACCCAGCGCTCTGCTATTCACCCTCTCTCCTACACTAAACCCAGTGCTCTGCTATTCACCCTCTCTCCTTCACTAAACCCAGTGCTCTGCTATTCACCCTCTCTCCTTCACTAAACCCAGTGCTCTGCTATTCACCCTCTCTCCTTCACTAAACCCAGTGCTCTGCTATTCACCCTCTCTCCTTCACTAAACCCAGTGCTCTGCTATTCACCCTCTCTCCTCCACTAAACCCAGTGCTCTGCTGTTCACCCTCTCTCCTTCACTAAACCCAGTGCTCTGCTATTCACCCTCTCTCCTTCACTAAACCCAGTGCTCTGCTGTTCACCCTCTCTCCTTCACTAAACCCAGTGCTCTGCTATTCACCCTCTCTCCTTCACTAAACCCAGTGCTCTGCTATTCACCCTCTCTCCTTCACTAAACCCAGTGCTCTGCTATTCACCCTCTCTCCTTCACTAAACCCAGTGCTCTGCTATTCACCCTCTCTCCTTCACTAAACCCAGCGCTCTGCTATTCACCCTCTCTCCTTCACTAAACCCAGTGCTCTGCTATTCACCCTCTCTCCTTCACTAAACCCAGTGCTCTGCTATTCACCCTCTCTCCTTCACTAAACCCAGCGCTCTGCTATTCACCCTCTCTCCTTCACTAAACCCAGTGCTCTGCTGTTCACCCTCTCTCCTTCACTAAACCCAGCGCTCTGCTATTCACCCTCTCTCCTTCACTAAACCCAGTGCTCTGCTATTCACCCTCTCTCCTTCACTAAACCCAGCGCTCTGCTATTCACCCTCTCTCCTACACTAAACCCAGCGCTCTGCTATTCACCCTCTCTCCTTCACTAAACCCAGCGCTCTGCTATTCACCCTCTCTCCTTCACTAAACCCAGTGCTCTGCTATTCACCCTCTCTCCTTCACTAAACCCAGTGCTCTGCTATTCACCCTCTCTCCTTCACTAAACCCAGTGCTCTGCTATTCACCCTCTCTCCTTCACTAAACCCAGTGCTCTGCTATTCACCCTCTCTCCTTCACTAAACCCAGTGCTCTGCTGTTCACCCTCTCTCCTTCACTAAACCCAGTGCTCTGCTATTCACCCTCTCTCCTTCACTAAACCCAGTGCTCTGCTATTCACCCTCTCTCCTTCACTAAACCCAGTGCTCTGCTATTCACCCTCTCTCCTTCACTAAACCCAGTGCTCTGCTATTCACCCTGTCTCCTTCACTAAACCCAGTGCTCTGCTATTCACCCTCTCTCCTTCACTAAACCCAGTGCTCTGCTGTTCACCCTCTCTCCTTCACTAAACCCAGCGCTCTGCTATTCACCCTCTCTCCTTCACTAAACCCAGTGCTCTGCTATTCACCCTCTCTCCTTCACTAAACCCAGTGCTCTGCTATTCACCCTCTCTCCTTCACTAAACCCAGCGCTCTGCTATTCACCCTCTCTCCTTCACTAAACCCAGCGCTCTGCTGTTCACCCTCTCTCCTTCACTAAACCCAGTGCTCTGCTATTCACCCTCTTTCCTTCACTAAACCCAGCGCTCTGCTATTCACCCTCTTTCCTTCACTAAACCCAGCGCTCTGCTATTCACCCTCTCTCCTACACTAAACCCAGTGCTCTGCTATTCACCCTCTCTCCTTCACTAAACCCAGTGCTCTGCTATTCACCCTCTCTCCATCACTAAACCCAGCGCTCTGCTATTCACCCTCTCTCCTTCACTAAACCCAGTGCTCTGCTATTCACCCTCTCTCCTTCACTAAACCCAGTGCTCTGCTATTCACCCTCTCTCCTTCACTAAACCCAGTGCTCTGCTATTCACCCTCTCTCCTTCACTAAACCCAGTGCTCTGCTATTCACCCTCTCTCCTTCACTAAACCCAGTGCTCTGCTATTCACCCTCTCTCCTTCACTAAACCCAGTGCTCTGCTGTTCACCCTCTCTCCTTCACTAAACCCAGCGCTCTGTTATTCACCCTCTCTCCTTCACTAAACCCAGTGCTCTGCTATTCACCCTCTCTCCTTCACTAAACCCAGCGCTCTGCTATTCACCCTCTCTCCTACACTAAACCCAGCGCTCTGCTATTCACCCTCTCTCCTTCACTAAACCCAGTGCTCTGCTATTCACCCTCTCTCCTTCACTAAACCCAGTGCTCTGCTATTCACCCTCTCTCCTTCACTAAACCCAGTGCTCTGCTATTCACCCTCTCTCCTTCACTAAACCCAGTGCTCTGCTATTCACCCTCTCTCCTTCACTAAACCCAGTGCTCTGCTATTCACCCTCTCTCCTTCACTAAACCCAGTGCTCTGCTGTTCACCCTCTCTCCTTCACTAAACCCAGTGCTCTGCTATTCACCCTCTCTCCTTCACTAAACCCAGTGCTCTGCTATTCACCCTCTCTCCTTCACTAAACCCAGTGCTCTGCTATTCACCCTCTCTCCTTCACTAAACCCAGTGCTCTGCTATTCACCCTCTCTCCTTCACTAAACCCAGCGCTCTGCTATTCACCCTCTCTCCTTCACTAAACCCAGTGCTCTGCTATTCACCCTCTCTCCTTCACTAAACCCAGTGCTCTGCTATTCACCCTCTCTCCTTCACTAAACCCAGTGCTCTGCTATTCACCCTCTCTCCTTCACTAAACCCAGTGCTCTGCTATTCACCCTCTCTCCTTCACTAACCCCAGTGCTCTGCTATTCACCCTCTCTCCTTCACTAAACCCAGTGCTCTGCTATTCACCCTCTCTCCTTCACTAAACCCAGTGCTCTGCTATTCACCCTCTCTCCTTCACTAAACCCAGTGCTCTGCTATTCACCCTCTCTCCTTCACTAAACCCAGTGCTCTGCTATTCACCCTCTCTCCTTCACTAAACCCAGTGCTCTGCTATTCACCCTCTCTCCTTCACTAAACCCAGTGCTCTGCTGTTCACGCTCCTTCACTAAACCCAGTGCTCTGCTATTCACCCTCTCTCCTTCACTAAACCCAGTGCTCTGCTGTTCACCCTCCTTCACTAAACCCAGTGCTCTGCTATTCACCCTCTCTCCTTCACTAAACCCAGTGCTCTGCTATTCACCCTCTCTCCTTCACTAAACCCAGTGCTCTGCTATTCACCCTCTCTCCTTCACTAAACCCAGTGCTCTGCTATTCACCCTCTCTCCTTCACTAAACCCAGTGCTCTGTTGTTTACCCTGTAGCTATAGATATCTCTTTCCAAATGGTATTTAGGGAAATCAAGCCACGCCCGGTTTTTGCCACTCAGAGACCCGCGTCTCACATACAGGGAATAATAAGTAGGCCTTTTCTCTCCGGCACTATTTCAGGACAACCCCTCCCTCTAAGGGCCCCTTGTATTCACTCCCCCTTCCCCCTCTCTGTGCTGTGTGTGTGTGGGGGGGGGGGGGGGGGGGGCTGGGGGGGGGGGGGGGTTCTCCTTTGCCAAAGGGAATCCTCTCTTTCAGCATCTGGACCAGGGGGGTCCAGCCACTATTGTGCACATTTCCTCTACTCTGAGGCCTTTCAGGCAGGCCTGATGTTATTCTGTCTGTATGCAGCGTAGGCCATCTACCTTTGTGTGCCAATGGGTTTCATACATAAAGCAGCAAGCAGTTCCCTCCCACGTATCAATCTAAGAGAATGGATGGCCTATCAGGGGCTGTTGTTTCCACTGTCGACCAATCAAACGGGCTACTAATTAGAAATGAATAATTAGACCACTTAGGGCTGCCCATTTCAAGCAGACTATGTTGTCCACGTTGTATCTCAGTATGCGGAAGCTCTCTCACCCCTCTCCTCCACATGGGCAAAGTGCAAAAACTTCCGAGAGGTATAAGAGGGATATAAATTCAATTTAAGTTGTACAGGAGATCAATAAAAGAAATCAAACCTTGGTCTCCGGTCATGAATACCTGAAATGTTGTCACCGTTATAGAATACTGATGCAATCAAGAAAACACACAACTTCTGATTGCTTTTGAATCATATACCTTTGGTTATACTTAGTTCAGTCTGAGTGTAATATTTAATATCACAAGTAAGAATGCTACAAATGACATAGCTGCAATATAGTGATACAAACCTGTTTTTTCTAATGAAACATGTAAACTTCATCATGGGTAAATGATCAAAAGATTTGTCTCATTAGTGCATACATCACCACCAATTAGTTCTCTACCATGACAGTCATTCAACGGTTATAGAAATCTGCAGGTGCACTTATATTTATTGATTACAACCGTAAATACCACAGAAGGAATATTTCAAAACTTTAATAAGTCCGCCAACAGCAGATTTTATTTCACATAAATCATGTTTACATTGTTTTAAGCATGTGGTAATCGACAATACATGCATTAATCTGAGGGTACGTGTAAATAAATAAGAAAATGCTGTAAATTGCCCGTCACAGTGGAAAGTTTGTAAAAAAGTAAAAATAAGTAGGACAAGCTCAGCGTATCAGGCGCTAAGAGGCCTAATATTATGCATCCATTCCAAAATGACAAAAGATGCCCAAAATGATTTTTCATTCTCTGTTGCCACGACAGTTTTGTTTGAATCAGAAACAATCATGTCGGAGTGATGAACGCGATTCCCTCCATTCGGGCGGGCCGAGCCCTGCCCGGTTTATTACATTTCCCCTCCTGTCATCCGCAGGAACAGGTAGCTCGCACTCCATTAAACAAACACTGTGCCCTCTCACTTTTATTTGACATTTTATTTGGCCATGACAAACGAGCAGCAGTTGGATTATAACATAATTTGTCTTGTCTTTATTACCGGCACAAAGGACACCATTCATTAATTATTCTGCAGTTGCAGCTCAGCACTAACTGGAAAGGTCCCTCTTTGGACAGATGGCGAGGACAATGTTGTTTATATCAATCAGTCTAGGATTACTATTCCTTGGACTGAACTGATTTATTTCTCTCAACCTCACCCCGAACTCAACCTCGCAGGCTCCGGCAGGGACGTTTTTAATGGAAAGAGGATTGGAATTGCATTCGTAAGGCGGCAAACGTGTTTCTCCGTGCTTATTTATGCTCTCCTGCTTGTGTTCCTGTTTCCCTTCCATTGCCTCTGAACTCGTCATTATGAGAACACATCGTGTTCTGTCAAAATGCACTTTTCCCACTCCTTCTCTGCTAACAGAAAAAAAGTGACAATACAAATTCGATATATCCACCAACATTTTTGAATTGTTTTTCCATTTATATTGTTTTTGTTGCATACAGCGGAAAACCATTTAAACTACTTTTTCAGGTAATTTCAGTTTATAATGCAGTAAACGAATTATGAACTATTGCTGCGGTTACCCCTGAATTGTATATATTTTATATATTTATCAAATTTATTGTGTTTTATATGCATATATGTTGAGTTCAAATGTAATCTAGTACGATTGGGGAAGTTAACCCTTGCCCAGTGTTTACATCGCAATCACATCCATGAAGGTGGTGTGGGAAAGGAGCCAAAAGTAAGTCTGTGGTTCTTTGGCTGTAAGTGTGCGAAATACCCAGAAATGGCCCTTATAAATCCCGCCTCAGTCCACTGCTGCAAAAGAGTGTTGCTTATTTGCATATAACAATTTGGAGGACGGCCTGCCCCTCTGGCGTACACAGTCTAAATTCGCTCACATTTTACAGCCGGAATTCTCCCTGTATCTCTCTGCATTTCTCCCTGTGTAAGCTATCGACCGCAGTAAAAACTGCGAAAACTCATCTGAAATGGCCACACTGTGGTCGCTCTTCCACAGAATAGCTCATGTGCTCATGTGTCGTCCGCCGGCGTGTCTGCAGTGGAGGCCGAGGGGGCTGGAGATGGAGGAGATGGAGGAGATGGAGGAGATAGAGGAGATGGAGGAGATGGAGGAGAGATGGAGGAGATGGAGGAGATAGAGGAGATGGAGGAGATGGAGATGGAGGAGATGGAGGAGATGGAGGAGACGGAGGAGACGGAGGAGTTCTTTGTGCACTAAATTCCACGGATCCGTTCATTAGGCCGTGAGTAACCACTGCAGTCAGCCGTCCTACGAAAGGTAGCAGGAAACTGCATACTAAGCCTACTACTCATCCAATGAATATCATCCTGAAATTTAGTATGCTAGTATGAGCAGTATGAGCAGTATGAGTAGTATGAGCAGTATGAGTAGTATGCTAGTATGCTAGTATGCGGTTTCAAACACAGCCACCGTCTGGACTTCGGCATGAACAGGGCATGATCTGTGATGTGGGTCTAATCCAGGGGAGTTGCTCAAAGTTCCCGTCCTGTGAGGCGTTAAATGGAGATCTCGGTTTGACCGCTCTGCTGAATGACACTGACGCGATTCCTATGAAAGCAGCGATTCTGCCTGCCTAGTTCATGCAGAATATGGCCCTATTTTTATACAGTGCATATTCCTTTCAATGACTGTTTCTGTGAAGTGTAGGTTCTTAGAGGCAAAGCTACTCATCATGAAATCTGTGTTTGTCACATAAGCCTTTGTGTGAATGAATGTGATGTAAACATTTAACAGTACTTCAAAGGAATTTCCCCACAGTTGCAAATATTAGGGGGTATTATATTCTAGCATTGGCAATAATGGAGCAGCTCACCTTTCAGATCAGGTTCTGAGGAATTGTTTTATTTTAGAGTAAATCAGGGAAGCACATTCACGAGCATAACAGATAACATTACGGCCCAACAGCTATTATACTATTATATTCTATAAAAATTCACTTTATACACCTAATAAAACTAATACATGAATATAAAGTGTCTTTATGAGACATGCTACAAAATTCATTACTGGCACCAAAATAATTTGTCCTTTTTGCTGTAAATATGTGATATCTAACAAAGCATGCATTTAACATTTTCAGGTAATTTGTCTTAATATACAATTGCACCACATTGCACACCATTTTTCCTTTGACTGGTGATATTGTCCAAATGGACCTCTGATTCAGCATTTAAAAAGATCCTGATATTCTTCCTTTAGAAATAAGAACTTTTAAAAAAGAATGCTTACTATACACTCAGTGAGCACTTTATTAGGTCATTAGACCTATTGGTCTTCTGCTGCTGAAGCTGATCCACTTAGCGTTATGATGGGTTGTGTGTTCAGAGATGCTCTTCTGCATACCACTGTTGTAATGTGTGGTTATTTGTGTTACTTTCACTATTCACCATTCTCCTCTGACCTCTCTCTCATTAACAATGCGTTTCTGCCCTGCTGCTGGATGTTTTTTGTTTTTCACACCATTCTCTGCAAACTCTAGAGACTGTTGTGCATGAAAATTACACAAGATCAGCAGTTTCTGAGATACACAAACCACCCTGTGTGGCACCAACATCATTTCACGGTCAAAGTCACTTAGATGACATTTCTTCCCCATTCTGACATTTAGTCTGAACAACAGCTGAACCTCTTGTCCACATGCTTTTATGCATTTAGTTGCTGCCATATGATTGGCTGACTAGATAGTTGCATTAACAAGTTGATGTACAGGTCTACCAAGTGAATTGCTCACTGAGTGTATGACAGCAATATAAACCTTGTTTGTTCATATAAAAGTACATCAAGGCAAAGAGCAAATAATCTTTCAGGTTGTGATTACAATTTTAAGTGTATCCATTTCTGCTTTCCGTTCATGAAAAACAAAGTGGACCCATGTTCTAATGTATTAAACATGACAAGCTCCTTGATGAAATATAACATTTAAATATGACATCTGCAGTTCAAAGATTTAAATTTACTTGCATGCAAATAACGTTGCGATTTACACAAAATATTTAAAGCAAAATTATTTAAAAATGCATTCAGCACAATGATTAAGGACACAGATGAAGCTAGCACATGCGATTAGAAAGGCAATCATTTCTAAAGTATTCTTGATTCTGCCATTTTACATTAGCGTTACTCTTCCAAAGCAGTGCATAGGAGGAAAATGTATAGAATGGGTAATAAATGAGTTAAGTATGAATTAGCGACACATCAGTGCAGAATTTCAGATACATTAGGAACCCATTCATGTAAAGATTTCACATTAAACAAGAAAAAAATGAGGTTACTCATCAGAGCCACCATTGCTTGAGTCAGTACCTATGAATGCCCGTCAGAGTGTCGTCTTACAATTTAACATGGAAACTTTATTAATATTCACCTGGCTAACAACATAAAGACTGACATAATATCTTGTTGGAGACATAATTATATCTTGGTTTTTGAAATTACAGAGCAGTTGTTGAAACATGAAAAAGGATGGATAAATGATTGACTACCTTCAGTGCTGAATATACAGTAATACAAATATCTATATTCCAAGGCAGGCCCAGAAAAAGATCCAATTATCTGGAAATGCATCCATGCACTATACATTACTTCTCATTTTGTGTGGGTACACACACACGCAAACACATTCACACATACATACACCCAGGTGTGCAAACCACACACCGTAAATTCTGTTTCACCCATGTATACACATTTTTTGTTTAATCATTGTTTGGATGCCTTTAGAAATGAATGAGGGTTTAATCTCCACCACATTGGGTTAGGCAACGATCCCTCCAATAAATGAAGAAATTTATAAATAGCTGTGATTCATTAATTGGTTCCCTTTTTTTGGTGACTAATACTGTAGCAGTCGTATTGTAATGGAAAGCTTGTGTGGAAACTGCACCCTGAAACACAGCCTCCGTGAACGGCCAGCGGTGAGCATTTGTCTGCATCGGTCTGGTCTCAGCATCGTTGAAATGCACAAACAATGCGTAAATTGTTTGAGTGTTTACGCTGTTTGTAACAGCTGCACTTTTACCCTTGAAAATATTTCCATGATTCCTGACTGTTGTGCCGTCGTGGTTCACCGTGCAAATCACACACACACACCCTGTTTCCCAGGCAGACAGCTTGATTTACATTACACTGGCAGAATATTTTGAAGCGAATACCATTTACAAAGTAATTAGTTTTATGCAAACTAGAAGTGAAGATGAAAGCAAAATCTTTATAAATTATGAATCATGTTATAACTTATCTGGGTGCTTATCGTCACTTGTGATGAGTTAATGTACCTTTTTCTAATTAAAGATGCAGACTTGTGGATCTTGGGATGAGAGGATTTTTGCCTTGTTCTCTTCAGGTAGTAGTAGGTCCAAGGAGACCTTTTATAGAGAGCGAGAGGCCTTGTTTTCAGTCTGAATTACGGCTTTGACAAAGTACAGTGGAAATGTGTACTATTGTCCACAGAAATATGCACAAATAACATGTTTACAAACATGCACGCATGCACACAACGCTCTCCTATTTGTACATCTGCCTACACACAGGTTTGTTGCCACAGTACCATGTGATGGCATTCACCTGCACAGTATAAACGCCTCTATTTGGAGTTAAGGAAATGGAATCCTCACAATATCCATGTCGTAGGCTCTATGTGTTCTTGCATTTTCTCATTGACTAGAAACACTTGCAGCCCCCCCCTCCCCTCCCCCAACTCACCACCCACCGCCCCCCCCCCACCCCCACCCCTGGCTCGGCGAGAGAATGTTAGTTAGCAATACTCATAAAACCTCAATTCATCAACATGAGCATAATTTGCTCTGAACAGAAAGCTCACAAAAGGGTGAGCTTGTCAGCGAGACAGGTGGCTGGAGATCTCGCTCTGATACTGAGCGATATGAATAATAGATTCTGCTAAATGTATGCCAGGACCCAGGCTGTAAACACAGCTGCCTCCCATCCCTTCCAAAAGAACAGCTTGGCAGGACGAGCAGCAAGCCTCGCTCCACCTGAGGACTGAGAACGATTAACTAATCAAATGCACGGCCTAAATAGCAAGAGAAAAGGGTAGGGGGGTGGGGTGCTGGGGTAAAAAGGTATTAGTTTGTACTGCGGCCTTGGGTTGAGTGGAGCAGGGGACGCAGTGCGGGGAGAGAGGACGCAGGGGGTTGTGGGAAATGGCAGAATGTGGTGGCAGAGTGGCAGAGGTTTTCTCCATTAAATATGAATGGGGCTGGAGGTGAACAATGAGAAGAATTATGCATGTTTTAATATTAAATCTGCAGCCTAAAAACAAAAGCCGCGGTCCTTACTCGCCTAAGATGTATCGAAACGTGTCATAGTCCCGGAATTTGTACACGGATATAGTGTTGAGACAAATAATCGGGTACTTTTTAAAATTAGTTCTAAAAAGTGTTTTCATAACTGCACATCGGGCCTGTGCAGTGTCTTTATTTGGAAAGGTGGAAAGGTTTCTTTCAGGCAGGTAGGTAAAGGACAGGTGCTATCTCTTAAGCAATTATACTTAAGTTGACATTATCAGCACAACCTGTCTGATACGCTCGTGATATCAGAATTAGGGTTATCTGTCATGTGAACAACTGTGATGAATGGAACCCATTAGCAATACTTTATTAGCAGCTATTTTGATATTGCTAGGAGGTTGGGCACACCATTGGCAGTTTTCCTTTACATCATTACCTCAGTTTTATATATCATTGAAATTAAATCGTATCTGTATCCATGCCTTGGATTCACATGCCTTTAAAATGTCTGGCGCTTACTTTTTGGATCTGCCGGTGCATCCAACAGTCACACATGAATAAATGGTTTTGGTGAAGGAATTTGTGTTTTGGACGGAAAGCAATGGCCCAGTTTATCACAACATACTCTGTTTGTGATGTCATCTTCCTGCGCCAACAAGTAAAGGGAATGTTCTTCATCCATTGTTGGCTGTTTCTTTCCGCTTGTGATGACTCCCTTGCTGGAGTTTAGAAGGACTTTGCCCAGCAGAAGGTAATTAATTCTTCAATTAAAATGTTGTTAAACATTTTTAATGAGTAATGGGCACTTGGGAATTGGATATAAAAGTATCTTTAACCGGGGAAAGAAAACATGGATGTTTCACGGTTAGCTTCTGAAAATCTGCCTAATGACCCACTTTTAAATACTACCCTAGAATTTAAAAAAAATATAAATAAAAAAATGTGAAAATCAAATGAGATTTCTTTTGGCACAGAAGCAATGTCCCTCATCTCAGGTGAATATTTCTTTATTTTTCTCTCATGTTTTTTTTCCCCCTTCTTCTTTTTTCCATATTGCAAATTAGGCCAGGATTACTTTCACAATATCTCACACTATGCTATCGTATCAGAGGGCAAGCAATGGATTCCCAATTTGGCAGATTTAATTAATTGTGAAGGGGGAAAAATCTGCTGTAGAGAGCAAAGAAATTTATATTAAATTACAATCCGGATGCTCATTTCCAATCAGATATTCCATCTACTTACTATAATTAAAATTGCATGTGTTACAGAATAAGTTGAGCTCCTTCCCGTGTAATGATTCAGAGTTGCCTCATGGTCTAGCCCCTAAATTGGGTTTATGACTTTTTAAAGAGCTGGATGAGTACACCCAAAGTGCAGTGCATTAGAGCAGGTTGGTTCTATAGCGTGGCCCTCTGTGGTAATGCACCAGAATGATCACGCCACTGTAGTTCATTACAGGGCCCGCACTCCGTAGGTTCCTGGCATTCCGGTCTCAATTAGTGACTTGTAAATGTGTTGCTTGCTTAATCACCCAAAAACTGGCCCCTAGGACCTCCGCTAATGCAACCCCATTAAAAGGGCCATCAAAACAAAAGATCGGCTCCTAATGACAATAATCCCTCAATGTTGTCACTAAAAAGCCAAACTTGTGTCTTAAATGAGGAATGATGGATGACCAGGGGCCACCATGTCAAAGAGCTTTATTACCGGTGATGGATGCAAGCGGGGAATCACCGCTCAAGTCCACAGTCCAGAATTGGCCAAGGGTTTTCCTTTCTTGTCCAGGGTGCTTTGGAAATGTGACGTCCATTCATGTCTTTGAAAGCAGTATGGTGCGTGTGTGTGTGTGTGTGTGTGTGTGCGTGTGTGGAGGTGGCGTTGCTACCTGTACCCCAATGAACCTGCAAGTGTCCATGTCATTATTCTGTACTATTTGTCTTTAGTGTTTGTCCTTTGATGTTACTTTGGTATTAAAATATGTGTGTGTGGGGGGGGGGCATATGTGTGCCTGTGTATACATACATATTCAATAGTAATGTTGATTATGTATCACTCCTTCAGCTAATGAACAGTTCACAGCTCGACTGAACAGTGACTCCCTCTGGCAGAGGCAGGAATTACACGTCTGTGCTACCGATACTTCATCAAAGCGCATACTGAAGAGGGTGGACTGCAGTTGGTAATTAAGGCGAAAAGTGAGCTACGGAGAGGGATTACGAGAGTGGCAGCAGAGATTAAGACATGATTAGGAGCCGTACTACCTGTTAATAATGTAATAAAGACAATCTGTAATAATCTAGTCTAAAATACATTGTAACTCCCCCCTCCACCCTCCCTTTTTCACAAGTAAAGATAATAAAATATATCAAAGCCGTAGCATTCCAATCACATTAATTATATATGTAAAAATAATAAATAAAAAATAACAATTCCTCGGTGCTGTGCTGTATTAAAAAAGCCACGGATGGATTCTCTAGCTGACTGTCTCTCAGGGACAGCAGTCATGGATCTGATACCGAGTTTGTTCAATGAGACAGATTCCACTGGGTCCTGCAACTTTGCCGCATTGTCAAGCGCTCCGACGACAAAGTAATAAAGCAGGGATTTTAATTGCAATAGAAATGAACGCAGACCCGATTTCATTAAGCATAAATAATTTGGCCACTTGGGTATGTGCAATCCAAATTACTTATTCTTTTTGTATTCTAAATTACCTATTCTTTGTGATGTTTCTTTTTCTACACTTGGAGAGCTAACGCAACTAGCCATTGGCTTTTCCAGGTCTCTGTATGAATCTTTTTATTCTTTTTCAACTTCTTTTTCCTCTTTAAAACTTTGTTGTTGTAGCAATAGCAGGAGACGTGAGGTCAGGACGCAGAAAAGGCGAGCGCATTTTCTTTCATTGCTTTCTTTAAAAGTATTTTCAGAACGTGCGGAGGAATGTTTTCTGAAGATGACATGTGTGTCACCGTTTTCCCACTCTCCCAGTCCTGTCCCGTACCTCGTATTGACTCAGAGCCAAGATGGACATTCTTCCTCTGAAAGGCAAGCCTTTCAAACGCACACAATACCAAACATACTTTATCTGTTTATTTAAATCTGAACCTCTATCTGCCCGGGGCGTGAGATGCCCATGTTTGTGTGCCTTTTCCCTTACATATTGCTGTCCAAGATTTACAATCTTCTTTTCATTTCTTTTGCTTCATAGTATAAAAAGCAAAAGTGCACAGATTTAATTTCCCCCCCCCCCAACATTGTTAAGCAGTGAAAGTGTTAAATCTCTTTAAGCAGACTGCAGTGTCGCCATCCCATATATAGCTCAGAATCAAAGTGTTGCAGGTGAGGCTAATTATACCTCCTGCTAAGAGGAGGTCTAAGTACTAATTAGATGTCTAAGCTCTTTCTGAAACAAATCAGCTTTAAAAAGATATACTCTTGGTTGTCTGATTAACAGAGCAAGCACCTAGAGCACTGGAGGTATTTTGGTCTGCATGTGCAGTGTAAATATTTGTTACAGAATTACAACAAGGGAAATATATTTGTTTTCTCTGGCACTCTGGCATTACTCAAAGTATGTGACCTTGTTGGAGGGTTTACTGACATCTTTGGCGACAAATGCTTCCTTACGTGAAATGAGATTGAGAGGGTTTTGTCCACAATCACACCTTTCTAAATCTATACAAAAGGATTGCTCTTGTGACCATTAGCAACGGTCCCTCTCTCAACAAGACTTACGCATGTACTGCCGAACATACACAGACACTTGGTAATCTACTACTTAAGTATCTCAAAAGATTTGGGGTGATCCAAGCTTTGATGGGCATTTTATCACATAATGGTTTGATTGATGTAACAGATAATCATTGTAAAATATATAGTGTGGCAATAAAGATAATAATTACATTTTATTGACCCAGGTTGCTAACGAGCCTAATTAAATCTTTCTTTGGCTTTATTCGTGGTTGAGCTGTGAGTTTTTTTTGGGGGGGGAGGCGCTCCTATCTCTGGCGTTGGAATTTGAGTCCAAATGAGACGTGTGTGACACTGGTCTTCAGCCCGTCAGATGGTCCGTATTGAACGGGAGGGAAAGTGGGGCAGCCATTTTCTCCCCGCAGACCTCCGGCTGCTCCCTCACACAAACTTGTCTGGAACCCAAGAGAGAGGCTGCAGATGGTGCTCACACCATTCCAGCGATCGGCACAGGAAGCTCCAAATCTCTCGGAGCGCCGCTTATTCGCGGAGGAAGACGCTGGTGAGGACCGGCACACACGGTTTTTGGGCACGTCAGACCGATTGAGACGTGTCGTGAAGAGTGACACTTGACGGGTGAACTGGTGACAGTCTCTGTCGGGGGGGGGGGGGGGGGGGTTGGTTAAAATCCTGACTATGCCCCTCTCCCACGTATAGAATTCCAGTAGTCCAGAGCAGGATTTTAAGGGAAAAAGGGAGATGGGGAATGAAATGGGGACCATGGCTTTCTGTTCAACAGTGACCTCTCTTGGCAGGGAGTCTTGGGCCCCGTTGAACAGTGGCTTGTGTGCCATGGAGTTAATGAGCACTCTCTACAAGCTCCATATTTTTCAGACTCAGAAGAAAAAAATAACAACTGCCTGCTTTTAACAAAATTGTGCTGTGAATGCAGCACTATTGCTGGTTCTGTAGTTGCAGAATGATTCCAGTGTAGTTTTGTGCATTTAACATCTGCCCTATGTCGATGAAGCACACCAGTAGGCCATTGGCTGTCTGGCTGAACTGATTCATGGTGGTCCAGTCTCCTGAAGTTCTTCTGAAAAGTCAGACATCAGGAAAGAGTTGTGGGGCCCACATGTGAGGGAATAGTGGCTCTTTCATTTGGATAGAGGGAGAGTGGAGAGATAACAGAGACTCAGGGACTCAGTGTGCTAACAGGGCTCAGTGTGCTGGCAGGGACTCAGTGTGCTAACAGGGCTCATTGTGCTAGCAGGGACTCAGTGTGCTAGCAGGGCTCATAGCCTCAGTGTGCTAGTAGGCCTCAGTGTGCTAACAGGGCTCATAGCCTCAGTGTGCTAGTGGTCTGCTAGTTATGTGCTAGCAGGGCCTCAGTGTGCTAACATGGCTCAGTGTGCTAACAGGGCTCATAGCCTCAATGTACTAGCAGGGCTTCATAGCCTGAGTGTACTAGCAGGGCCTCAGTGTGCCAGCAAGGCTCATAGCCTGAGTGTGCTAGCGGTCTGCTAATTATGTGCTAGCAGGGCCTCAGTGTGCTAGCAGGTCTCAAAGCCTCAGTGTGCTAGCAGGGCCTCAGTGTGCTAGCGGGTCTCAATGTGCTAGCAGGGCTCAGTGTGCTAGTATGGCTCATAGCATCAGTGTGCTAGCATGGCTCATAGCAACAGTGTGCTAGCAGGGCTCAGTGTGCTAGCAGGGCCTCAGTGTGCTAGCAGGGCCTCGGTGTGCTAACAGGGCCTCGGTGAGCTAACAGGGCCTCAGTGTGCTAGCATAGCCTCAGTGTGCTAGCAGGGCTCAGTGTGCTAGCAGGGCCTCGGTGAGCTAACAGGGCCTCAGTGTGCTAGCATAGCCTCAGTGTGCTAACAGGGCTCAGTGTGCTAGCAGGGCCTCGGTGAGCTAACAGGGCCTCAGTGTGCTAGCATAGCCTCAGTGTGCTAACAGGGCTCAGTGTGCTAGCAGGGCCTCGGTGAGCTAACAGGGCCTCAGTGTGCTAGCATAGCCTCAGTGTGCTAGCAGGGCTCAGTGTGCTAGCAGGGCCTCGGTGAGCTAACAGGGCCTCGGTGTGCTAACAGGGCTCAGTGTGCTAGCAGGGCCTCAGTATCCCAGCATCAGTGTGCTAGCAGTCTGCTAGTTATGTGCTAGCAGGGCTCATGGTTTTTCTTTCTTGTGCAAATGAACATGGCCAAAGGCTGACCACATCCCTTTTCCATCGAAAGGTCCACACAAACTTCCTGGTTTGTGTAGTTGCTTCAGCTGAAAAGCAGGAATTTATGTTACTGTTGTTAACTGGTGATAACTCTGAGCTACTGTTTTTTGAGTGGTTGCAGTGTCAGTGTTTATGTAAGAAAGTCAAAAGACAAACAGGCTGGTTTTGCAGGACTGTGTTTGAGAAAACGCAGTTGATTGATTATTGCGCATTAATCTTTTTTGCCCAGTTTCTGATCAGTTTGCCATGTGGTCAGATCCCTGCCTAAACCCACAGTGTGTGAGTCAGCTCATATGACGCAAGTCTCAAAGGAAGCTTAAGCAGATGACAGATGAAGAGAGAGAACTCCATTCCAAGGGACGGTAATGATGTAATGTATTCATTAATACCGCGAATATTATTACACAAAGCATACTGTTGCCACAAGACTCGTCTTCCCCCAGAAGGGTTTGGCGTGGATGCTAAGGAACACCACATCATATGAATGCATCATATTAAATTTGTAAAATAACCAATGGACAACGCTTTAAATGAATAAACGCGTCTCAATATTTTATTTACACGATAATTAAACTCATTTTTTCTTACGATGCAGTGCCGGTTTGCTTCACAATGAAAGCTAGTGTGTTTGAGGAAACTTGTCATTTATAGTTATTCTAGTATATTCCACTCATATTAGAAAGTAGAGGGGGAAATTAAATCTAATAAAGAGAACAGAATTTCCAATGGTGAAATATGAGCATCACACCGGAGAAAAGACTGCAGCAGGGGCATAACAGATCACCCCGGCAGGGCAAAACCCTGAAACACAAATACATACAGACAGAAGAGCTATGTAGGCGCTTCCTTTCAACGACATTCCCAGTGCTGCGGCATTCCCAGTGCATGGACTGCGGCATTCCCACATTCCCAGTGCATGGGAGAGAGACATGCATTCCCAGTGCATGGGAGAGAGATATGCACCCTCTATGACAGGGAGATGGAAGAAATGAATGCACTTACCTCAACATCTTATGAAAGTGGAGGCCTGCCTGTTCATCATCGGCCTGCTTTCCCCTTGTGGCAGTGCAATCAACGTCCAGTGAAGGTGTGCTGTGGTGGTCAGGGTTAGTATAAGGGTCAGGGTTAGTGTTAGTGTAAGGGTTAGGGCTACGGTCAGGGTTAGGGCTACGGTCAGGGTTAGGTAAGTAAGAAATCTTTATTTCCCAAGTTGTCCCATATTAGGGCCTCTTGGGAAATAAAAGTTTGCACTGGCCATTCAGGGTACTGAAGCCTTTAAGTAGGAAGAATTTGGTCCCTCTTGTGTCGGTGCTCTATGTGCGTTGATTTAGTCCTCTTGGAAATAGGGTCAGGGTTAGGGTTAGTGTTAGTGTAAGGGTTACGGTTAGGGCTACGGTCAGGGTTAGGGTTAGTGTTAGTGTAAGGGTTAGGGTTAGGGTTATGGCTACGGTCAGGGTTAGGGTCAGGGTTAGAGTTAGTGTTAGTGTAAGGGTCAGGGTTAGTGTTAGTGTTAGTGTAAGGGTCAGGGTTAGGGTTAGTGTGGACACAGACGTCCTGGTTATATTTATCATTCCAGAAAGGCCTGGTTGATCATTCTCGGTGGTGACGGCCGCCATAGCCTCTGCCTGGGTCTCCTGGCCAGCCTGGAGCTCTGTAGGTGCGCGCTGAGCCCCACCTCCCCGTGCACTCGTGTGTGCTGCCCTGGCAGGGCGAGGCTCTCAGGGCCCGTGCCTATGGGGCAGACTGTCAGCCAGCCAGATAGTTCTGCTCATTTCCAGAGCGGTCCCTGAAAGTGCTGTGCTTTACATATGCAGAGCAAATGTAATATGTGATCTCTGAAATGAAGTGTCTGAACGGCCCGGACTGGGTCCAGGCATCTTCGGCTTAGCTGCCTTCCAGTCAAAAAATCCGAGAGGTGTAATGTTAAGAAAAAAAAAAGAGGCAAACATAAACAGGATTAGTGTTATCGGCAGCACTCGAGAGCAATCCCACTCTCACATTCCCAGCAATGCAGATAAAGCATGAATATGTAAGGAAACATGGTCCTCTTTTGAAGCTCTCGGTTTTATAAAGTCTGTTTGCCGCTTGTCAAAGTCCTAATATGAAAGTGTCATTAAGTCGGTATCTGATTATCGGAGGCCGGGGAGAAGGTCAGCGAATGTAGTTGTGAATATCGAAGCATGTCGAAAGAACAGGGTTAGCATTGGATTTTAATTGGTCCATTCACATTCTGTTATTTGATTTACAGTGATTGACCTGAATGCTATTCAATAACTGCATTAATGCAAGGGCCTGTGCTATTTCATAACCTCTCTGTACATGAAAATCCAAAGCAAGCATCCATTTTGTTTTGTAAATGTACAATTTTTGTTTTGCAGAACAAAAAGGGGAAATTGAATGTGTTCGTTAACTGAAGAGTAACGGAGAAAGAGAAATGATTTTGTAAAAGTAGTTTTTCCCTCCCTTTCTGTATTAAGCATCTGAGACAGTTATTTGAAATTCTTCTCTACAAATGGATCATAGTGCTAATTTTTAGATGGCACAAACATAATCTACATAGCAAATATCAGGATGTTGATTTATAGATAGTGCTCAGAAATATAATTGCGGAGCACAACTATCAATCAGTCTTTGAGGAGATTTCTAAGCTACCAAAAGCAAATCTACAACCGCTGTTGGAAAACAAACAATTACATTCATATTTTATGCATTGATCTGTTTATGTTTTCAAAATCATAGATTGCACTCCGGCTCTAAAAATTGCTCTTCTTTGCAATGGAGAAATCTGTCTCTTGGAAAATGAAAATGAATGTGTTAAATGCCCTGTGTCGATGTATGTGTTTTCTTCAGTAAGGCTATTGAATCATAAGGGAGTCTCTGAAAATGATGTGCAGTGTATTTGAATTCATTTATCTTGATTTGATACGCTGTGATTAACATCTCTGGGAAATGTTCTCTGAAGTTCTTCGAACGGATAAAGTGTCATATTCCCGCCCATATTATTTAGTGTAAGAAGTGGCTGGATTTTTTCCTGGTACAGTCATTTCCATTTGTTCCCTCTCAAAGCCCATGAGTAGTATGCCTCCTAATGGATCTATTGAGGAGCAGCAAGGTAGAAACTGGTGTCTGAACACGCTCAGGAGCAATACAAGGCAAACGCCTTCCACACATACAGCAAATACCACTTAGAGAGAACAGCAGCAAAATCAAACAATATATTTAAAGAGTGATTTTTTTAAAAATTTCTACAGAGTATGAATTACTATTTTTGAAATATTGAAAAACATAACACACACACACACACACACGGGCATACGCACACACACACACACACACACACACATATGCAAAAGCACACACTATTATTATCTATCGTTGTTAATAGGTATGTTTTAAAATAGAGGTTTGTGATGCAATTATACTTCTGCCTGCCAAGCTGAAATCAATTCAACTGAATGAGAAAAAAAATGATTTTTTGTGTTGTTTTTTAGCCTAATGACAGAGTCATGGGTTAACTGCATGTAGAGTGCATATTATAACCATGGCGTAAAGAGAAGAGCTGGCAGTCTCTGCTGCCATTATCAGCCACAGCCCAAATTCCACAGGCCAGGGACCTTATCTTCCAGAATAAACCTCCCACACGAGTGCAGCCTTTCATTTCAGACAAGCATTTTTTTGATTTGTCTCATAAAATAGTCCCCGGACAACTAAGTAAATAAGCGGGACCATAAGATAAAGTGCATTCGGTGGTTGTGCGGGCTGGGCCTCTTCATGACAAACGCGGTTGGTTTGGGCTACAGCCCCGCGCTCTCGGACCGCAGACGCACGGGCGGGCACTGTTTTCCGGCGGGGGAGGCCTGCTCGCCCGCAGCCAGCGTTCAGAACAGCGGCAGAGGCAGAGGCAGAGGCAGAGGCTGCTGAAACATCTTGAGCACTGCAGTGACAGCGCGGATGTCCTCTCACTGGCTGTCGTCCAAATCCAACTCGTCTTCTGGGAAAACACGAGGAGAAATGGAACAACTGGTTTTAATGAAACAATTACACGACACTAATTATTATGTTAATGTTTGCCTACTATCATCAGCAACCGTTAACAGCCTTCTGCACCTAGAGGTTTAGCACTGTGTGTTTTTCCACTCCCTTCCCAGGAAGGGAACATTTTTCAATAGGATGCCATCTGTAGGCTCACATCGAACTTAATATCGGAGGACACAAAGAGTTCCTGCCTGTGACACACCATGTAAGGTACATAAATTCCCATAATGCACTCATGAAGAAATTAGCAGCAGGGCAGAAAGTGATTCAAAGCTATTAGTTTTAGATACTAAGAGGGGAGGGAGGGGGGGCGCTGTGGGGGGCGAGAGACAGGAACAGCAAGGGAGATGGGCCTTTAGGCTCAAAGAAAGCAACATGCTATTATAACATGATATGCTAAACACGCCACTGAAAACCACCAGCCATTGGGCCTTCTATCAAAGTTTCACCTGAACAGGATAATGTGCCATTTTTTGTGTACACAAAATTATATACAGCTTTACAGTGTGGGAGGGACGCAACACTAATTGTTTAATATGTGAGAATAAATGGATTAAGACAGTACTTCCTGTATATTTAAATGATTTCAGAAACAGCCTCTTGCACATTGGCGGGTGTCTGAGGTCCACAGAAAGTGATCCAGCTGCTTGGTTTTTCTGTCTTGTGCAGTCATCTGTAATGCTGTGATTCTGCATTTCCTGTTGATGTGGAACAATACACCAGCCTTTTTCAAATTGGGTGCCGTGAGATCTCTCTATAGGGGTGCAAGATTTCAGTTATGTTAAAAATCGTCAATTATGATGATAAAACAAATAGATCATTTTGTAAATTTGAAAAACCCTGATTTCAATTCACAATGGAGCAAGTGTAAAAGCTCAACTGATTTCAATTTATTGTAAGCTCTTATTGCAAATATTTTTGAACTATTTTAGGCTTGGTCTGAACTCGGTCCTCCATGCATTCCACCTCTGATCTGCCATCTGGAGGGAAATACAGCATATGTGGTCAAATCCCCATTTTTACATTTTAGCCAGACAAGCCATGTGGTGGTTCTGTAAATCTCACCACAGAAAGTTAGATTAATTAAGATTTCTGCTGCACTGATTTTGACTGAATAATTCTGTGATATAAATTGTATTCATGGCGAGCAGACTGATGTTACTGTATTTTTATTTTATTTTTTTACATAATGGAAACAATGTGTAAGTGCATGGGTCAGGTTAGGCTTGAACCCTGATTCCCAGTGGGAGAGGCAGTCAGACTAAACACTGCACTAAATTCACAGAGTGTTTACCAGGCTTGTTATTTCAAGTGATAGGCCCATTGGCTACGGAAAATTGTAGAAATGACACATTTAGGTAAATGAAATTTGTTGAATGTTGTTTAATGTTCATGTACTTCTGTCTCGAACAGGAGGTATGACGGGTGAATAGGGAACAATCAAAATGACATTTTATATTTTGAATGTAGACACAAATGCAAACCTTTTTCATATTATGACTTTCATTTATTATTTTAAGGGATGTAAATTATCTTATGAATCATAAAAAAAGCACAAATTAGCATATTATTTAAAACACTTTTTTGTGATGAATTACTCAATAGCTGGGGAATTACAGAGGGTTTTTTTTAGTTTTTTGTTCCCGATTTTTGTTTGATTGATTCATTTTTTTAGTTTTTATTTAACCGTTTGTATGTGCTGTGTTTTACTTGTTTTTTTGTAGCAATTTGGCCAGATAAAATACCCCATAAAATGGAAATGATGAAATATATAAAAATAAAAACATATTTAATTCCCCAGCTATTTGGGTTAAGGAGCACCAAATAAAATTTGGTGGCTATAAGTTAAGAACCTTTATAAAATGTTTTTGCACAGAAAATGCCAATAAAAAGTTTTCTTGGTGCTTGGTTTACTTTACAGGGATGGTATAAAAACATATAATTACTTACATGGGTGCAAACCACTGCTCAGTATTTATTTTAACATTTACTTAAATTAAAAAATATATATTTTTATTTTATTTATTTATTCATGAATTAATTTATTAATATCTTAGATTGAGTTCCATAATGCATTATTCTCCCTTTCAGTGCGATTCTACTGTTTTGTATTTGCAGCCCTAAAAACAAACAAAAAAAGACTTGCACACCAATATATACTTCTCCAAAAGAAAACAAAAATTCTCGGGTTGACTGGGATTCATTTGGTTTGATAAAGTCAAGATGCTCTGCTTGAAAATATCATATAAACTTTCAGACCTTTCTCACCCTGAACATTTAAAATGCTTGCTGCTCCTCAAGCCTATGGCTGGGTCTAAAAAAAATCTTTAGAATCTTTTACTTTTTCATTTTCACTCACACGTGAAAATGGCCATCGCCTCGACTGAAATCGGCTAACAAACGAGCCTTAACTTCATTACATGGTATTAATGCTGTGGCTGCATCCTAAAGGGGCAGACGGCTCTGAACAATGGCTGAAGGAGGCCAGGACCCTAATGGGCCTGTTACTGTCGTTTAAAGAAAGAGCGATTTTCAAACCGCTGAAGTCTGTCAAATATTTTGATATGTCCCACGCACCATGGAGCTACTCCTTCTGTGTGTCCCCATACCGCCCCTCCCCTCTCCTCCCCTATTTAACAAACAATTGAGTTCCTTCCAGAAGCAATGGCTCGCCTCTCTGCCTCCTACCCAAAGCTTTCACGGAGGGCCGCTGTCTCACCCAGGCGAGCAGCTGCCTGGATTCCCATGCTCACCCTCGTCATGTGACGGAGGAGACGGCTGCCTCCTTCCTGCTCCTCTGCAGGTTCCCCCTGCACACGCACACTCAGCTCTGTGTTGTGCCCTTCCTGCTCCTCTGCAGGTTCGCCCTGCACACGCACACTCAGCTCTGTGTTGTGCCCTTCCTGCTCCTCTGCAGGTTCCCCCTGCACACGCACACTCAGCTCTGTGTTGTGCCCTTCCTGCTCCTCTGCAGGTTCCCCCTGCACACGCACACTCAGCTCTGTGTTGTGCCCTTCCTGCTCCTCTGCAGGTTCCCCCTGCACACGCACACTCAGCTCTGTGTTGTGCCCTTCCTGCTCCTCTGCAGGTTCCCCCTGCACACGCACACTCAGCTCTGTGTTGTGCCCTTCCTGCTCCTCTGCAGGTTCCCCCTGCACACGCACACTCAGCTCTGTGTTGTGCCCTTCCTGCTCCTCTGCAGGTTCCCCCTGCACACGCACACTCAGCTCTGTGTTGTGCCCTTCCTGCTCCTCTGCAGGTTCGCCCTGCACACGCACACTCAGCTCTGTGTTGTGCCCTTCCTGCTCCTCTGCAGGTTCGCCCTGCACACGCACACTCAGCTCTGTGTTGTGCCCTTCCTGCTCCTCTGCAGGTTCCCCCTGCACACGCACACTCAGCTCTGTGTTGTGCCCTTCCTGCTCCTCTGCAGGTTCCCCCTGCACACGCACACTCAGCTCTGTGTTGTGCCCTTCCTGCTCCTCTGCAGGTTCCCCCTGCACACGCACACTCAGCTCTGTGTTGTGCCCTTCCTGCTCCTCTGCAGGTTCGCCCTGCACACGCACACTCAGCTCTGTGTTGTGCCCTTCCTGCTCCTCTGCAGGTTCGCCCTGCACACGCACACTCAGCTCTGTGTTGTGCCCTTCCTGCTCCTCTGCAGGTTCGCCCTGCACACGCACACTCAGCTCTGTGTTGTGCCCTTCCTGCTCCTCTGCAGGTTCGCCCTGCACACGCACACTCAGCTCTGTGTTGTGCCCTTCCTGCTCCTCTGCAGGTTCCCCCTGCACACGCACACTCAGCTCTGTGTTGTGCCCTTCCTGCTCCTCTGCAGGTTCCCCCTGCACACGCACACTCAGCTCTGTGTTGTGCCCTTCCTGCTCCTCTGCAGGTTCCCCCTGCACACGCACACTCAGCTCTGTGTTGTGCCCTTCCTGCTCCTCTGCAGGTTCCTCCTGCACACGCACACTCAGCTCTGTGTTGTGCCCTTCCTGCTCCTCTGCAGGTTCCCCCTGCACACGCACACTCAGCTCTGTGTTGTGCCCTTCCTGCTCCTCTGCAGGTTCCCCCTGCACACGCACACTCAGCTCTGTGTTGTGCCCTTCCTGCTCCTCTGCAGGTTCGCCCTGCACACGCACACTCAGCTCTGTGTTGTGCCCTTCCTGCTCCTCTGCAGGTTCGCCCTGCACACGCACACTCAGCTCTGTGTTGTGCCCTTCCTGCTCCTCTGCAGGTTCGCCCTGCACACGCACACTCAGCTCTGTGTTGTGCCCTTCCTGCTCCTCTGCAGGTTCGCCCTGCACACGCACACTCAGCTCTGTGTTGTGCCCTTCCTGCTCCTCTGCAGGTTCGCCCTGCACACGCACACTCAGCTCTGTGTTGTGCCCTTCCTGCTCCTCTGCAGGTTCCCCCTGCACACGCACACTCAGCTCTGTGTTGTGCCCTTCCTGCTCCTCTGCAGGTTCGCCCTGCACACGCACACTCAGCTCTGTGTTGTGCCAGGGCCGCTTGGCCCATATATGAATGTACATCAGCAAAAAGAAAGAAAAAAGGTGTTGATAATTGAAAATATTGTTCTTGGTAACATCATGTGTGACCTCAGCTCACAAACAGAAGGCAGGCTTTAGTTATTTATGTGTACGTTCCTGGCAAAAAGAAGGGAACGTGGCTTTGTGCCAGGGCATGGAAGATTAATGTTCGCTTTTTAAAGAAACTAGTATCAGAAGACCAAATTGACCAAATATATAGGGAGAAAAACATGGTACATGTCCAAAAAGTATGTATGTGTGGGAAAGGATGTTTGCTCTCATGAGCTATTAATAAAATGCCCTTTACTATTAGTGTTTATCGCATATCTCACATTATTTATTTTCCTTTAAAAAGATTTATACAATGATTGATTGAAAAAAAAAGATAGATACAAAAAATAATTTAGTTCAGAAATCTTACTAGGGTAATAGTTCTTAGTTCCTAATAAAGAAGGAAAGTTTATGGTAGAACATACCATGAAGGTAACTTTGCAGAGTTAATATTGGGGATATGAATATTAATAGAGGATGGGCCTGGTTGACTGTGAGAGAGCGGGTCTTTCTGAGCGCAGTCTTAGAGAGATGAAAGGAAGAGGCTCCGTCCCATTTCCAGGCCTCAGCTCAGGGACACAATGGCTAACCAGCCGTTCAATTAGTTTGCATCTCAGACTGACTACTTGACAGGCCCAGCTAATTGTTAATGCTGCCATAACTGTTGCTTTGTATAATTAATCATATTCAGCCCTCAAACAAAAGCCCACTCACGCAACCTGCAGCTCTGGTATGTGTCTCCGGCAGAAAATAAGCGCAACTTTTCAGTCAACATCTTCCCCTCTCGTATCCGTCAGCCTGCATTTAAACCGTCTATCTAGACACTTTCATAAGAGTGTATACCTAGTCCCTGCTGTTTTATTTAAATACATTTTTGAATGGCATAAAAAACAGAAATCCCATGCTCGAGGTCTCACGTTAATTTGTCGTTCCGTGAAATTCAGAGGAAAAGGTCAAGGGTCAAGCACCATTCATGAGTAGATAGAGCGGTGTTTCTCCACTTCAACAGCTGGCAGAATGGAGAGAAAAAGGTATTCTTTAAAAGAACAGAGAACAGACAACAATCTGGGCCCTGGGAGAAGGGGGTGGAGGGAGAGGGGACAGAGAGTGAGAGAGAGAGAGAGAGAGAGAAAGAGAGAGAGAGTAAGAACACAAGGTGCCACTGTGTCAGAATTATAATGCGTGCAAAGTTGGTGATGTCATTTTTTTCCCTGACCTCCACAAGTCACAAGACAAGCTATACTCTGGAAGCTTAGGACAAGGAACCACCGTGTTTCAATTCAATGAATTACACAGCCATGACCCGTAAGTGAATTCCTCTGCCTCTAAATTATGATTTATATCTGACTTCTCTCTCCTTGTTGTGGAGTTGTACTGGCTAACAAGAGCATCTCTTGTTCACTTGAAAAGAACCCCAGGCTAGAATCGTTCATAAAGACCAAATGAGATAATTTGGGAAAGGCAGTGAGTGTCCTGAGGTTTTTTTTTTTTCCACCCAAACAAAAGCAAGATCTGGATTGCCCTTTCATGCTGCATTCTTCCTCCTTTGGGAGATTCCATTTGGAATTGCTAGAAGAATTTGCATTGGCTAATCTACATACCTTCCTTGCCAAAATTCCACTTAGTATAGAATGAAAGTGGGGAAAGACTCTGACTGAATCTCAGAAGGTGAAGTGAGGAGCTGTAATTGCTGAATAATTAAAAGCAGTGGAGTCAGGTTCATTGGTGATTCTACAGTGTCAGGAGAGCCATTTCGCAATCTTTTATGAAAAATCTTAACTTTTTGAGCTGCTGGGTAGCTCACTTGGCAAAAGCTTTAATTTAATTGTATCTACATACATCCATATAGGTGATCCATGTATGAATTTCAGCCCTTTTTATACTTAATTCTCCATTTTAGGGAATCAAAAGGACACATTAACACATGAACATAATTTAAAAAAAAGTTGTCATATTTAGCTCTTGTTTGCAAATGTATGTACTCAATGCCTGTCTGAAGTCTGAGACCCATAAACATCACAAGATGCTGGGTACTGCACTGCACTCATCTTAAATCCCTTTTTTAAGGGATTTTCTGGTTTTAGTCTTGTCTTCAGCAAGTAAAAATTCAGCATGTTCAGTTGGATTCAGGTCGGGGATTGACTTGGCTAGTCAAGAGCATTCCAAAGAACATTCCACTTGGCCCTGAGAAACTGATTGGCTGGTTTAGCAGTATGTTTGAGGTTATTGTCCTGCTGAAAGGAAAATTACTGTCCAATGACAGTACGGCATTTGGTTTGCTCTAAACAGACAATATATTTCTGTACTTTAGAATTAATACAGCTGTCACCATCTGCAGGGACACTGCCAGTGACGGGTCAGTTACAGTGGCAGCCATACCTGCCCATAACATTACTTCCACCATGTTTCACAGGTGAAATGGGCTGCTTTGGATCATGAGCAGTTCCTTTCTTTCTCCATACTTTCTCCCCTCCACTTTTTGTCACATCGGTACATGTTGATACTTGTCTCATCTGTCCATAAGACTTTGTTCCAGAACCTTACACATTTTTTTTACGTATGTTTTAGCTAACTCTAACCTGGCCCTTATGTTCTCAGATTAGGGTTGAGAATTGAACAGATTTTCCATGTAAATTTCAGTCATTTTAATTCCTGTAATTTTGGGAATTTTCTATCTCATGGCACCATACAAATTGAATCACAATTTGAGGAAGATTGTCTAGATTCTCCAGAGAAGATTAGCCTAGCTGTGTTTGAGATGCATAATTAGCCCAGGCAATAACAAGCAAGTCAAGTAAAAATTTGGTTAAAAGCTTTGTTTAACCTTATTTAATAAAGGTATATGCAATCTTAGATGTAAGGAAGTAACTAAAATATATCAGGTTTCTCCTTAGAATTTTTCAACAGAGTGGTGCTCAGGCCCTGGGTTTGCAGTGGACATGCGGGCAATGATGGAAGTTTGCTTATTTAGAATAATAAACTTTTGCACCTTAAGTCATTTCCTATCTTCTGAGGCATTAAAGCTACCCAAAAAAGCCCTCAAACATTAAAATAATTTAGGCCAACTTACATTTAATTTTATCTAAACAGATAATAAAAACTACAGGAAAGAACTCCAAAAGAAAATAAATATTCAAAGTTAAAGTGTTAAATTAATTCCGCTCTTCAAGGTGTTTGACTTAATTTATAAACTTTTCAAATAACGACATGAAGAAATACAATGAAATATGTGAAGTATTCACATTATGGCTAACTGGCCATCAGTTCTTGCAGATCAAAATTAGGCACATTAACACCAAGTCATTTGGTTGAACTCCTAGTTCCAAGGTCAGAGGTCAACCTCTACCAACATGCTAGAAAGGCCAAAGTGAGGAGAAAGAAGGGATCTGCTCATGATCCAAAGAGGAGAATGAAGGGAAACCCCCCCCACTACCTAAAATTGGGTTGTCTGATACCAAAGGTGTGATGTTCTAAGTCGTTTAACACATCCTGTTAAATGCTAGGAAATAAAAGCTGAAATTCAGAACTCTTGTCAGACGTCAGAGGAGGAGGGCCAGACTGGCCAAAGCTGACAGGAAGGTGACAGTAATGCAGATAACCACACATTACAACAGTGGTATGCAGAAGAGCATCTCTGAACGCACAGTGCCTTATAACTCTAAGTGGATAGGCTACAGCAGTAGAAGTCTGATAAATAGCTAATAGTACATACAGTATGTACATAACAGTGCTCACTGAGTCTATATTATATGAGCAGGCTTGTATATAGTTCGCAGATTGGACACTCCAAATGAAAAAATAACTATATACGGTGAAATTTCCTTGCCAAAGTCAAAGTTGAACATTCATGGATTTAAAAATCCCATGTAGTAAATATGGTGGCTCAGTAGCTAGATCATAATTCCCAACAATTATTATAAAATGATATCAACCATCTCAATCTCAACCATCCAAAGACTGAGGGAAAGTAAGCAACAGAACCCATCGAAGTGGGAACACAGTTAACAAACAGTCAGAAGAGAAATAAACCTAGTTTATGAAATTGCATGCTGCTGGAAGCACCTCACCACACACTGGGTATTAGAAACTTGTCTGGCTGACATTGCGACAGCTTGGGTCAAAATTATGACAGTAAACGTCGGTGACAAAGAGTCTCACTGACCTGGACAGATAACCGCCACATTGAGTGGGACAAAAGTTAATGCCACACAGGAAAATGAGTGAATAAGCAGTGGGACCCCCCCATCCACAATTTGGCTGCCAGCTGCAAACAGGTTATTGGGCCTGGATTTGCTGGGATGGTTCACACCAGGAGCCTGCATAGGGACAATGGCTCTCGACACCCAGGTCTAAAAATAAAAAGTTCATTTTTTGGCAGTGCCCTGAGGGAACTCCACAGATCAGTGCAACAGACAGTAGCCTTTTTGTCTCAATGCCTGGGCACTGGGACGGGGCGATCAAAATCCCCCTGGTCACATGACAGAAAGCCCCATGGGCCTGTCTGTGGCCTGGGCCTTTCTGTGTGCTCACAGACACCCCGCAGGCAGAACTGCAGGCCTGCTGAAGTCTGGACGCTTGTTTGACTGTCATATGTGGTAAATAACTCATTCACAGGGCCCTGTCGAAATGGTACTGCTGTTTTATTTATAATGTCGGGGGGCTGGTGTTCAGCACACTGGATCTGAAGTCACACACTGTTCCCATCTTAGGAAAATGATAATGAGCTCCTTCATCAACTTTTAACTTGACCACACTGCTTTGTTATGGAACATAAGATCCTGGATGAAACTGTATGCCTGTGCATGTGTGTCAGTGTGTGTGTGTGTGTGTGTGTTGTGTTTGAATAAAAGGTTTCAAATGCAAAAATAAAACTCAACTTGAGATCATATCCATGCAGTAGAAATTAATAAATATTAACATTCAAGTATATTAAACTGGTTATGCCCTGGAAGTTTCAGAAATGATATTCCAGAATTCAATCTTGTATCCTTTTTGAAAATGCATATTAATTCCAGTAAAAAAAAAAAAATGAAGGAAAGCAAAAATACTGTAACTAATAAGTATAACTATTTGTGCCAGTGACTAAACTCAAAACAACGCAATGTATAAACTCACACATGCACACACACACTCACTCACACACACACACACACACTCACACACTCCACACACACACACTCACACTCACTCACTCACACACACACACACACACTCCACACTCACACTCACACTCACACACACACTCACACACACTCCACACTCACACACACACCCACATACACACACACACACACTCACACACACTCACTCACTCGCACACACTCACACACACACTCCACACTCACACACACACTCACACACACACACACTCAACACTCACACACACACACTCCACACTCACACTCACACACACACACACACACTCCACACTCACACACACACACACACACTCCACACAAGCACACACACACACCCGCGCACACACACAAACACACACACACTCCACTCACACACACACACACACACACACTCCACACACACACACACACACTCCACACTCCACACTCACACTCACACACAAGCACACACGCACACCCGCACACACACACTCCACACACACACTCCACACAAGCACACACACACACCCGCGCACACACACAAACACACACACACACACTCCACACAAGCACACACACACACCCGCGCACACACACAAACACACACACACTCACACACAAGCACACAAGCACACACACACACTCCACACTCACACACACTCACACACAAGCACACACGCACACACACACACACACACTCCACACTCACACACAAGCACACACACACACACTCATACACACACTCCACACTCACACACACACACTCCATACTCACACACACCCGCACACACACACTCCACACACACACTCCATACTCACACACACTCACACACAAGCACACACGCACACCCGCACACACACACTCCACACACACACACACACACACACTCACACACAAGCACACACGCACACCCGCACACACACACTCCACACACACACACACACACACACACACACACACACATGCACATACACACACACACAGACAGGCAAGCACGCACACACAAACATGCACACACATATGCACACACGCATGCACATACACACACGCATGTACATACACACACGCATGCACGCACACACAAACACACACACAGGCACATCGCACTTCCTCTACCGTCATATATCATCTGACCAGTAGGAATGATATTATCTAGCCTCTTTTAGCATGCCATTGTACGCAGAAGTCCAATTAACTGGGCCATACCACCGTGCGCATTGAACTTAACTCAATATACATTCACTCTTAAATCCTGGCCCTTCTCTGAATGCACTGGTTTGCGAGGAATTCTGCCCACTGACTGTTCCCCTCTACGTTCTAATGACCAGCCTATCAACGCAGTGCGGAGGAGACTTGCTCCTTTTCAATACGGGGGCACCGGGAGAGCGAGAGAAAGCAAAAGTATGCCTCCAAGGTAGAGAGAAGCTTCCAGATTATTCTGCCAGAGTGAGTTCCTCATGGAAACATGGGCCGGATTCCCCAGGCGTTCTGCATTGGATAAAGCACGGCCTAGCTCACAGAGAGACGCAGCTTCTGAATAAATATAAATAATAGTTTTATATGAAATCTAGCACTTACTCCATTCTAGTTCTGTTCACTCTCATTTTTATGTGCCATTACCCCAAATCTTGATTGCTGCTTTGAAAGATAGTGACATACTTAACAGTGACAGAAATATGCAAGGCTGTTAGCAATTTAATTGTAATCATTTTTATTTATGTTAAGTGGTACTGCAAGTTTAATGAGTGGGTGCAGTAGTTAGTTTTCTAACATGCTACTAAACATAATCCCGTGCTCTATAATAACATTTGCATTAGGAGATGGTTCTTACTTGCAGTGTGGTTTCAAACACTGAACAGATTTCTCTAAAATTAATTTCTTTTTCAAAAAAGTATTGCACAGCATTTATTCTCGAGACAATTCATATCCTCTTCCGAGTACGGGGTGTGTCTCTTTAGCACAGAACCTCATTCGCATTCACTTGTCGTTCAAGGCATTGTAATTCTATGGGGTCAGAGCTCTGTGGTCCCCTCCCTACAGTACGAGTAGTGTAACTCCATTTGTAGGTGTCCAAGGAAGGTGATGTCATACAATGGCATCGTATCATCTATGGACTTTTGCAGCATGCCATTTTAATAGATTCCACCCAGGTGACTTTTCAAACACTTCACATTTAGTGTCCTAAACCTCCAACAGACGCAGCAGTCGATTAGGTCAGACGGCACAGAGCATGTCTTTAGTATAGGACTGTAATGGTAATAGGACTGTACTGTAATTTCCTTCTCTGTGCCTCCTGGCTATTTTACAGTCTGAAACGGCTCCAAGAAGATGTTCGCTTAAATCTTCCACCCAGGACTAAATGAAACACATTCAAAAAAAATTATGATAAAATGGAAAACTGTAAATCACTTGATTTCACTGCGAAAAAAGGATTTCAAAAAAATTATTTAAGACATTAATTAGATTTTCTCCGCAGGAATGCTGTGGCTGTCTCATTTTTAGCTGGATTTGGAAAGAACTCTTTTTCGAGACCCCAATGGCATAACCCCTTGCTCACAATTCACACAAAAAGAACCTATCGTAAAACAGGCGGAACACACTGTAATTAGCGTCTGGCAGCCAGTGCCATAATTTCAAGTTGAGTTCAGACAAATTTGCTTACATTGTTGCTCTGTTGACAAATGAATCTACACATGTTAATGTCCCCGTTGTACCTGATGAGCCAATAAATGCCAGCCAGCAGTATGAATTATGGAAATAAGATTTTTTGTTTACGAAGAAGGCTTAGACTTTGACTTTATTGTGGGCCTGTTGATGGATTTAACTTTGAAAATCAACTTGAAAGAACATTGAGCGCATTCAGTGTCTCGCTGGGGAGTTAATTCAGCCCAGCGTCTGCGCAGGTATGAGAGCAGGTGTAGTATGCTCATATAGCCCCTAGGGTTTGATCTCCATGTGAAGATGGTAACAAAACTATGGTCATAAACCAGGAACATTTCTACGGAATGAAAAGCTACTGTTCGGCTACTGTTTGGCTTAGTTACACAGCTCTGTATGGTATATTCTACAATAAACTACTGAACTTGTTGACTGCTCAATGAGCTTGCATTGATCTGGTTGGCCTGCTTACTATGTAACTTTATGTTAAAGATAAAAGTTGTTGAAAATAAACGTATAAGCAAAAGCAGTCAGTTGGATATCTAACAGGCAAGTTTGCTGTAAAAAGAAGCCCTGTCAAATAGAATATCAGGCTACCTATGGCTGTGTGCGGGCGGTTTTCACAAGCAGACCGATCCCCCGTGATGTTTTGATGTCACCACTGAAACCCCCTGGCACTTTGCTGTTCTAACTAACTGGACCCGATCACATCTTCCAAGCAGTGTTTGTGCAGGTCCATCTACCTTAATGCCAAATAATTAGCAGTGCGTACGGCTCAGTTGGAATGCTACCTCAGGGCAGAAACTTTTTCCCCGCTTTGATCATCAGATTAATTACATCAGCTTTTGCTGACAGGTTTTCTGCGCAGACAGGTAGCTGCCGTGTATACCTCAGCAAGCATAAACACCTGGTGCGTGTGAGCAGTTAAGCTGTCATTAATAAGCCCCGTAAATGGGAAATGCGGATGGCAGATGCGCTAATACAAACCGATGTCTCGAAAAAAGCCGAAATAACAACCGCATCTGGAGACGCGGCGATGCTGGATTCTGGTTGGAGCCCTGGCCTGCAGTGAGGCGGCCATCTTGCTGGAGCATTGTGCCACTCTGTCACAGCACTGCCCCTGGGGACAAATTATAAGTCCGTTTCAAGAGATGTGTCAAAAGTGTTCTCGCTCCATATAACAGGAAAACATCCATGTCTCTAGAAAAGCAGAAAAACAGCCGGACCCCAACTAAAACAAACCAAGTTAATTTTATCCTTTCAAAACTTGCAACTGAAAATTGCATAACCCCCAAAACCGGCACACCCACGTGTTAGTTTTCAATGTTTTAATTTTAAAATGAATTTAATATCAGTGTATTTACATAGTATACAATCTGATTTGGCATTCATTTTTCTGTTTCTTAGAGTAGAAAACGAGAGCTGCTTTTAACAGCTGAAATGAAAAGCCTCTTGCTGTTCATTATAGTAAATGTCAGACTGCTTTCAGGTGAACATCCCTGCTAATTAGCAATGGTGTTTCAGAGAACATTAACAGTTTTAATCTGCCATTGTGCAGTAATACTATTTAAAGCGCTGCTGACTCTGAATTTAGATTAATCTCATCAGAGTAGAAGGTATGAGAGACTGAAACTTTCACAGCACAGCGTAGTACTACAGGTGCAAGCTGCTTTTATATCTTGTTTTATATATCAATACAGACATGGCACGTGGGTAAGTAAAGCACAGGTAAGTATATTCTACGTTAGCATGACTGGTCTTATCCTGAAATGATTAGTCCCTGAAGCTTGACTTTTGAATCAAAATGTCCCCAAAATGTAGGGCTGCTTAATTTCACTTCCTCAGACCCTACATTCCTATACAGCATGAAACTGAGATAAATTCACTTTGACCTCTATTTAGAGTTCTCTCATTTGGCTGAGTCAGTCAGAATTCCCCCATGAACACGCTGTAGCAGGTTTAAAACCTGGGTCTGTTACTCATGAACTTGGACCACTTATCCATCATGTCAGAACCCAGCTAGCCTAGTCCAGACAGGGTAGGGTGGGTTTAAGCAAACATCACCTGCCAGGCTTATAGCCTTCTAGCATCCTTAGCCAGTATGACAGTTTGACATCGGATAACTCCTCACAACCCCAAAGATGCACTTTGCTAATAAACAATGGTCAGTAATTTCTTCTGATGAATCATGTTGATCCATCAGTGGTGCACCGAATGAATATGGTGACGCAAGCCCAGTCAGACAATGACGGACATATAGCACAAACATGGCTCAAACCAATCAGATTGAAAGACAATAGTATTGAAAATGATCATTTTCCCTATATGTTCTATTGAGTGCTTTTACACCCACTATTTTATTAGGTGGACCTGTACACCAGCTTGTTAATGCAAATATTTAATCAGCCAACTGTGGGGCAGCAACTAAATGCATAAAAGCTTTATTATGTATTATTAACCTTTATTTATACAGGTTAAGTTCACTGAGCACACATGGTCTTTTGCAAATCAGGGTGGTTTCAATATCTCAGAAACTGCTGATCTCCTGTGATTTTCACACACAACAGTCTCTAGAGTTTGCAGAGTATGGTGCAAAAAACAAAAAACATCCAGTGAGCAGCAGGGCAACATTGCCTTGTTAATGAGAGAGTTCAGAGGAGAAGGGCCAGACTGGTCAAACCTGACCAGAAGGTTTTTCATTTTCTAAATAGACACTTGAAAATACACAATTTTAAACTTCATTTAGTATGACTCAGGGATTTAAAAACTGTAAAATGTTGTTTAAATTGTCAAATCATCATTACACTTGAGCTATATCTTGACTCTGCGATTGTGTGAATGATGACTTCTGAAGAAAAAGTTGTTCTGCAGCTAAGAGGCTTTACCAGGCAAGCACCAGAGAATTACTGCAGACTGAAGAATATCCTATCCTAAACTCAGGCTTATATCACTGGGCATCTGTATAGTCCTTTCCTCTAAAGATATACTTTCATCATGCTGAACAACCAAAAAAGCTCACTGATCAAGTTATTTCCCTGTATGGAGAATGGTCAGGTGATGGCAGAGGCTGGCTATATTCTCTGATAGCCAAACAATATGAATGTAAAATGTTTATGTGAGGATTTTAATTGTTCAATAAATTAGATAGATAGATAGATAGATAGATAGATAGATAGATAGATACTTTATTCATCCCGAGGGAAATTTTAGAAATTCAACCTCATCATTACAATATACAGTAACCTGCTCTACAAACAGGCCCTTACTGTGTGATCCTGAAAGCCATACAAGTCCAGTTTCCTCATTTCTATCCTAAATACACAGTTCCCTAAATTGTTTCTCACTTCATGAGTGTTTAGGTTATGGGAAAGAATTCAAGAGCATCTTTCAAACTGGGTCACGGAACAGAGGGCGCTAACCCTGTCTTTACAAAAGTTGCAACAGTTGCAAACTGTCTTCTGTTCTGTTCCATTTGAATAGAAGCATAATAAGAGTTTAATATAATTGTGTCCCTCTAGTACAAAAAACAACAGGACATGACAGAATTATGTTTGTCTAAACAGAATGCAACGACAAGTATGCTCTTTAAAAGGACAAGAGCAAAACTGAATAAACCAGACAGCCACAGCAAGGATAGTTAACCACTTCATTGTTGTTGTGAATATACAGCTTTTGCCCTAGTCTTTTGCCCTTGCCTCTCTGCTGCATTCTACGAGCAGACACTTGCTTTGAAATCATTTTCAGGAGTAATGTGGTATGATTTGTTTCGCGATTCGAATACCCTCGAGTAAAAATATTGCAAGGCCATAATGTTTTCCTCTCTTTGTACAGTAAAGAGTTCTTAAGTGTGCCCCTGATATAGAGCTTGCGTCTCTCTCATATGCAATAGGTTAATTGTGTAAGCTGTTTAAACAAGGATCTGACGGAAGGCATATTAAGTGCTGCTCGCTCTTCTAAATCACTACTGTCTCCTAACAGCTTTACTGACTGAGGGCTGGCCTTCCATACGGCCCCTCATGAGAGACACCAGGCCAGCAACACTTTATTAATTTACTCATGTATTTATTTATTTCTTTATTTGTTTGTTTTCTTTGTTTCTTTGTCTTTGTTTTCTAACTTGGAGAGACTTTCGCTTTTTATTGCTCTGTATCTGGTAGAAAGATCGTTCCATCAAAGGACAAAAGCACCGGCCCCACACTGCTACAGCGTCCACTTGTCCTGTTTGCAGGTTGGCCACGGTTTTGTGTGGCTGACAGCGATTGGAAGCCATTATGTCTCAGGGTTCAGCCAGGGCTGAGGGGCACAGCGGTCTCCATTTAAACACCCGTCACCCCCAGAGCCCCTCAGCGCCACGGGTCAGTCAGCGTGCTAGGAGTGACCCATCTGCGGCACATACAGAATGACGCTATGGAAGGACGTGCGCAACGCAGCACAGTGACTACTTCAAAGCACTTTGATTGCTGTTATTCGATGGCTTTGGAATTGTGAACTGACACTGAGCTAAGCGCTGTGGTTGGACTCACATTCCATCTGGATCGATTTCAATGCGACGGAAGTCGAAGATGTTTAGAAAAATTGCTCCGATTATAGTGTTCACGTGCCATTGGAGTTTAGTTCCAAGAACATGGGAATACCCAGCCAAGACAGACCAATAAGAGTTGGCCAATCTCCGGAAAGCCGTCCTTTCATTGACCACATGGTCCCTTTAGATTGGAAGGATTGTATTATTATGGAAATTAACAGCATCTCTGTGTAATTTAACTGGAGGTCTTTTTTTCTCACTTATTTTTTCAGAAATAAAATTTGAAAAGGAAACCTGTTGCATTACACTGTTGTTTTAAATAAAAAATAAAAAATAAAAATAAAATGAAAATGTGAAGGGTCGTTCTCTTAAAACACAAGCACTCAAACAACCACAACTGATGTATACGTTCAGAACAAATTAGTAATTTTAATGAATACAGGAATACGTAAGACAAATGGAATATGTAAACTGACAGTAAAAACACCACTAATTCTACTACAGCCTTTGGAAAGAACCAAGTATCTTTATTTGCTACTCAATGAAAAGAAGATGAGGACATATTCATATTTATTAAGCATTTTGTAGTACTTCCATATGAATGGTTTTATTGGGCTCAATCAATTTTATAATACCAGTGTGCAGAAATGGAAATGGTTTATTTTATTTCAACATGACATTTGATGTGTAAATGAGGATTAGGTGACATAGCGTAGCCTGTCAAGGGAGGAAGGTGACAATACATGCACTCATATCACCTGAATATGGTTCCATGTCACCTGAATATGGTTCCATGTCATCTGATATGTTCAAAGCAAATTGGCAAGCCCACTTCATTTTTCAGCTTTAGAAAGAACTGTGATATATGGAGGTGTTTGAGAGAAAGAAGCGTAAATGTTAGATCTTGGGCCACGTCGGATTTTCGAAGTTGGAATTCCTTGGCTTGAAAAACAGTGCAGGACTTCTATTACAATAGGAAATACTTCTTAAGAGGATTCTGCCGACTGCAGCTCTCATCCCAAGATCAGTGAGAGCTGCCTTCTCTAGTATTTAAGCAAAACACTTGCAAATGCTTTCTAAAATCACAAGAAATTAATTTCCTTTTTTTGGGGGGATGAAAAACATTCCACATGATGCGACTTCCTGTCATCTGTGTTCCATGAGTTTTGCTCTCTATTTATACTTTTCCCTTCCCTCCTCGTGCTGCAGAAGCCATTGATGCCTGTCCAACAACGTTCAGGTGATTGTGATTAAGAAAAATTGTAGATTGCAGTATGTCTCTGATAAGAACAGTTGAACAGTTCTAAAAAATCTTTTGATTAAACAGGATGAGAGCATTTCCTATTAAATATTCAGTTTGATTACTTATATACTCAGTAGCTGATTTCTGACCTACTTGAATTTAATTAAATGTATTCTCATGTTTCAGCCGTTTAATAAACAAGGATATCTTTCTCATGAAAAGGCTTTGAAACTGAACAATTCTGGAGGTGGGAATGGAGATATGGATCAGCAAAGCTGATACCATTTCTTCAAAGGACAACAGAAGTGGAGAGCACTGAATGCTACATTATTTAGTCCCAATTATTTATCTTATAGGAGGTTTGCGATGTACATGTTGAACGTGTGTTTACAGAGACTCAGTTTCCTCTGGTTGGATGACAAACAAAGAGGAATCGCATTTCCTGGAGAATGTGGGTTCTTCTGCAACGTTCACTGCTTTTTGTTCCAAAGGAAAACAAACACACAAGCTGAATACATTCCGAAGGGAAAAACATGGCCCAGGTTTGCAGAAGGTCTTCACAGCCACAGAGGCCTATTTCACACAGGAAGCTCCAAACAGGATCTACCGGGTTTCAGTAGGGACGGCCACTGCTCCAGAAAATAATGTGATGTCGTTGAAACCTCAACACACCACAACATGCATGAATTCCTGTACACTCTCATAAATAAAGTGACAGTGGAGGTACATTTGTATTCTTCAACGATCAAATTTCCCAAATGTACCCTGAAACTACAGTAATGGTCTCTTTGGGTACAAATTTGTGCATTTTCCAAGTAAAAACATTCCAAATTAATGATGTATTGTTAGCTAGGGATACAATTTTATGCACTTATAAGGTACCTCCCCAGTGACAAGCATTTGTTCCTTTTTAGGTACAAATTTCCATGCCTTTATTTTCTACCTTTTAATAGCCCCTACTATTTCTGAGAGTGTAGTGTACCCTTAGACAAAATATGGACCATGTCATTTAGATAAGATGACTGTCAATGTAAAACTCCGTCAAGGTTGTGGAAGAGATACAGTATTTATTTTTGTTCCTATTAATTGTCATTTTATAATGACTGAATCTTCATGCGACACTACGTTGATATTTCCCGCTGCCACCTTCAGGCTCCAGTCGATTTGAAATTTAACTAAATGGAGGTTTCATGCATACATGCTCATCTACTGTAATCATTACAAGCAAAGATACGCAATGATTGTTAAGATGACCCGACATTGAACCACACAAACACTTTCATTATAATGCAATCAAGGCTAAGAGAGAGGTCCTTTTGCTTTCTGTTACAGGAGAACCTCCTTTGGCCTGATCCAAGCTTGCAAGACTCAGAGGCTGTCTCAGCAATGGGACAGACCCTATTATTTACAGTACTTTCCATTCAGATCCTCGTTCATCTTTAACAAAGCCATTATGATAACGGCATAAATCCACACAAAATTGAGCATTCAGGAGTTCAATGTCGAGAAGATACTTGGGCTGAAACAAAAAAAAAATCATTTTATCATGCTATTAACAGACATATCTTTATGGATCACAATATGGTCTTGAAAATACCTTTTTTGAAAAATGAATAACAATTGTAATACTTTCACGCAGCTTTTGTGTGTGAGAGAGAGTGAGAGTAATATTGCTTTAAGAGCATTTATTTTAGGTCACGGTAATTTCAACTAAAGATAAGTAATTGTTCTGAACAAACATTTGACTGAAACCACAAAAGAATCCATTACACAAACACATAATTCACACTCATTTTTAAAGGGTTGTAAACAGTTTGGAATGGACACAAAATGGGACAGGAATCAATTTGTAATGAAAAGGCATTTGTCTCAGAGGTCAGTTACTTTGCCTGGCAAACTGTGTGGAGGCATGAGAGAGGGCTGATGACATGTTCAGTTAGGGAATTTTAAAGCCAACAACTTTAGCGCTTTTTTAAACAGACATCGGAACCTGGAACTGGGTCCTGTCAAACCAAAAAAATGTCAACAATGAAAAAAAAACAGAAAGAAAAACATCTGCTGGAAGATTAAACTGGGAAAGATAAGGCTTCATTAAGAATGGAGCCACTCCAAAAATGTAGCAGGTAGCTTGCCAAAACCTAAATGTAGGCCTTGTAATATGACTGTCTGCACAGTCTGGGATTTAAAAAGATGTTCCCATCGGTGTTGTGGAACAAACTTATTCCATTATTGTTTTATTGTCATCACAGCCTTTAGCATCACTTTAGATTTGGTTTCAAGTTTGCCAAATGTGCTTGGTTCCAAAAGGATTACGGCTTATTTTCCATCATGGCTTTCATTGGTCCTCTCTTGAAACTGCATGCTGCTCATAGGTCCACCAATCGTTTCCTTCCCAGGATGTCCCACCTTCAAACCCTGCTGAAACGGCGGGTAGCTGGTTGACCAGTTCAGCCCAGTTCAGCCCAGTTCACCATGGGAACAGTCCTTACTTGGTGCTTGCGGTTAAAAAGGGGTTAAGGAGGAAGCTCGTGAGGCGTGGGTGGGTGTTGCTATAAATGGCTGTGAAAGTTTGGTCTGGCAGCTCCAACATACGCTGCCATTGTTGGAGTGAGAGCTTCTTGTCGACACTCGCAGCATGGAGGGTGTTGATGCCGTAGTGCTCCAGCACATTTCTGAGGTGCGTTCCAGCAGACAGTGCTGCCCACAGAGTTTGGGTCTACAGTAGGGTGCAGAAATTTGAATCTGTATGTGATCGAAAGCAAACCTGAACTCTAAAGTACAGAGTTACCTAATGATTTACTCATTAGGGCTTCAATGAGTATGATTCCAGGGCTGGACTTTTTATTCTGAAGTAACTCCATTCTTTCTAAAGTATCCAAATAGTCCAGGGCCTTTTTATTATTTTAAAACTGTGCACATGTTTTAATAAAAAGTAATCTTGCTTTAAAATGTGAAGTAATGTGTCATGTTTAATGTTGTACCATTTTGGTCAGGTTCGCTGTTAGATATTAATTGTAAAAAGCCTTTTCACCAGGGGAGCCAAAATCTCTGCACCCTGCTGTATACTGCTGCTCTCTGGATCTGCTGGGTGCTCCTCATACTATCAAACCACTGCATTTTATTTTTTTCCATTAGACATGCTTCTTCAACAGAGCTTGGACAAGACATCGGGAAACCCCTGTCTGGCTTGAAATTTCTGCCTGGGCGACACCTTGCTGATGCAGTATAACTACCTTGTGTCTTGTTGCTGTGCTCAGTCTTGCCATGGTGTATGACTTCTGACATTAAACCTGTCTTCAGCAACCTCAACTTGGAAGCAGAGTTTGACTGTTCCTCACCCAGTTTTAACCCTCCTGTTTCTGTTTCAGTTAATGATTGTGTTTCAACCTACATATTAAATTGATGATCATTAGCTCCTGTTTGGTATGATTGGTTAACCACACACCTGACTATAGGCCTACAAAATCCCTGACCTTGTGCAAGTGTACCGAGAAGAACTGATCCTGGTTTTAAGGAAAAGGGTGGTCACACCAAATATTGATGTGATTTAGGTTTTTCTTCTGTTCACTCACTTTGCATTTTGTTAATTGATAAAAACAACTATTAATATTTCGATTTTTGAAAGCATTCTTACTTTACAGTGTTTTTTCACACCTGCCTATAACCTTTGCACAGTACTGTATATCTGAAAAACTGCTGAGATATGAATCCTCTAACGATATAATGGTACCTACTGATGTTTTTCTTTTTTTAGATATCTCACATGTTTAAACAAAACTCTGCGTGTTGCACTTGAAATATAGCATGGTAGACTGACCTTTAATAAAACCACCATAATGAGAGATCAATACACGTTCTTGAAGAGCAATGGAAATTTGTTCCGAATAAGATTAAGTTATTCTATATAAAATGGACTGAAGTAGCACCACCATCCTCTGACTGGACCCTTTGAGCTGAATACCTTCTCAATGCTTGAGACCCAGCTGAAGGATTCTTACAGCTGAAACCCTCATTTATATGTAATAATAACAATAATAACAATTTTCAAAATGATTGAATTATCTGGTATTTTCTTATTATTAAGCACTAAACTTCCATTGCAGAATTTCTGGTTGTTTGGTATGGTTGGTGGGTTGATTTTGAATTTTAAATGCTTTGGGAATTACTGTAACTATGTAATTATTTTGGCTGCAACACTCATCAGTTATCTTTTTTTCTAGCGTTGTGTTGGTGTATCCTCAGATGTAAATGAAAAGACAATAGTGTGCACTTCCTCTTGTGGGTCCATTTTGGGCTTATGAGCATTTGACCTTCTTTTGGCTTGTTTCATGAAAACACAAGTTAATAAAAATGTGCAGTTTGTATTTTCATTAATTTCCAAAACAACAAATCTGAAAAACTGAAAGACCAAATTATGACACATCTGCAGGGCTTCTTAACCCCTCCTAAGCTTGAAAATGACATGGTAAAATGGTTACTACTCTTGAAAACTTTTGATGACAGGCACAATCCAGGTCTCTTCTGAAAGGCAACCCTTGAGGGCTTGTCTAAGTGCCAGAATTATTCTAAATATTAAATTGGCAAAGTTACAGATGGTGAAACACAGTGTTTTTATTTCTCATTGAAAATATTTTTTTTTTGTATTTGAGAAATGAGACCTCGCAAAAATGCTGGAAATCCTTTTCCAATTTGCTGACAATATCGGCAAAAATAAGCATTTTGCATTGCTTTTTCTAAGCTATGTCTAGGCAGGTTTTTAAAAACGACATTTGGAGACACTAAAAGGTCACATGTAAACTGAACGATATTATGGGTTGCGTATAAGGTGTAAAATATTATAGATTGCATACTAAATAAAAAATTTTATCCTGAAAAATGTGTTCTCACTTCCCCCTGCCTGTCACCCTTCTCCCTCTTCTTGCTCCCCCTATCTGGCAGCAGCAGGTCCAAACGCTATATGCTGTGATTCAAAATTGCACCATGAAAAAATGAATGAATGCAAAAAATCTCGAGAGCTGTAATTCCAATTTTACACAAATTTCTGAATGTTCATCCAAACTACGGTTTTCAGGAACACCAAATCATCCAACGACAGTTCTTCCAATGGAACTTGTGAAATGACGCTTGTGGAAAATGTACCCCAGATCAATGTTTTGTATGCTGGTTATATTTCATGTTGCCTGTCCCTTTGTTAAATGCTTTGTTATTTTACTTTCTATTATGTGCTTGTTTTCCAAAATCCTTTTTTATCAAATTCACCAAAATTAACCATTTTCCGCATGTTAATTTGTTATTTAATTTACAAAAACCTTGACTTCTTTAAAGCTGACAGATGAAAGATGACATTAAAGTAAATCTCTATGGGAATTTGGTGAACTGAATAACTGAAAAGGCATATGACTTACTTTGTCCTCACAAACACCGTTTGCAACTGCCCAATTGACAGGAAGTTCCCTAGCCGAGAGGTGGAACTACCACGGAGTCCCTTCAGATTCACTTAATAGAAAACCTGTGAAGATCCGCTGCTTGTGTTTCTCCCCACTGATATTTACAGCACCACACAAATTCCCAGATCCCACTGTTTACAACCTAATAATGACTTCAAATGATTAATCAGAAACAACTTATTTTATTTCAGGAAATATCCTTTGGACCTCAAGTCTCCAAGGTGTAAACAAGAGGAAACACATTCTCTTATTTTTCCCACTGTCTTCCTTAGCTGGCATTCAAACCAAGCAGAAACTCCCACACTTTTTGGGCAGACAGTTGTCATCTGCAGCTATTCTTTCTTGGCCACACAGGCAGAGCTAACACGTTAAGCTGGAACAACAATAATTTAATAATAATGTTATTTATGTGATGCTTTTATCCAAAGCAACTTACAGTTGTTTAGACTAAGCAATGGGTAATCCCCCTAGAGCAATGCAGGGTTAAGGGCCTAGCTGCACAGATCTTATTGTGACAATACTGGGGCTTTAACTACCAACCATCCCAGTCCCAGTCATGTACCTTAGCTACTAGGCTACATCTTAGCTACTAAGTCTGCTCAGCCTGGTAACGTAACAGTTTGTCAATATTGAGGTATAGAAAATCAGCATTATGTTTAAAGGAAAAGCTCATATTTAAAACTTTTGGTGGATGGTGACATTCCCAATCCTGGAACAGAGATTGCCATTACTCATTTGTGCCAAATAAGGTGCGTAATGGTGCACAAATAAAGAAATGAGTGTAATCTAGGCATTCAGTATAAACTCAGCAATTTTCACAATTGTGTGTGTGTGTGGGTGTGTGTGAGTGAGAGCACATCCTGGAGTTACATGAAGTCTCCTGGGATGCATACATTTAATTTGCATTCTGAAGCACAGCACAGGGGAACTGGAAACTTGATCAGAACATAATATATTTTAATGTGCCACTGCCACTACAACAGGCAGAAAACCACCTGGATTATACATTATTCATATTTATGGTCTTTTTTTTAACAGATTTGTATCAACAGTGATCCAGCGGATATGCCTGTAAAGATCTAGGGTGAATACTAAATATACTAAATATAATATACACATCCAGCTAATATACAATATAATATACACATCCAGCTTTGCTTCTCAATCCTTGAAACCTGCTTCTTTTTTTAAATGACATCAAAAATTGTAATTCCATTTTAAAGACTTACTTAAAAAAAAAAATGTTTGATTGTTCTTCTTATTACTAATCCATCCAAAAGTCTTCCTGATAATTCAGTGCATTATCAACAAACATTATTGATGTTTTATTATATTGAGTTTAATATTCAGCCTTTTATGGACACATCTGTAGCAGTGAATGAGGGGGTTATGTTGTTAATGCGGGGCTAAGCTGCGGAAATTGACGTCGGAAAGAAATTCCCTACGAGACACAGAAGATACCAGGAACGCTATGGCTCTGCACAACATCAGCCCCTGTGGAAGGCAGCACATGTTTAAATGAACTGAATGAATGTTCTCTGCTTTTACACCTGATGAGCCAGTCACACGAGGGCAGGGGCCTTGTGCTACGGCCATTTCCCCCCTCATGTCACACAAAATTGTATTTTACAACCACTATTCATTATACACGGCCGGCATGACGGATATAGTCATAATATTAATGTTAGACTGATATACGGATGACATTAATCATCACAGTCTTTATTTTAAAGGCACTTTTTCATTGGCTTGTCACTAACAGCTATATATAAAAGCTATTTGACGGTGGCAATAAACTATTATGGAACAGATTTGATGGTAGATTTTAAGCATTATCTACTATATGGTTATTTATGAATATATCTTTACCCGTGTCATAAGCACTATGGATAGCGATATTTGAAATTGAAAAGCTGACCATTTCTTTTCCTCTGTTGCAGACATGTCAGCTGTCATTGGCATAATCAGTGGTGTCCTAATAAATTATGGTGGAATTAACGCACATACCCATACACATATCGTGCTCGTATATTAAGCACGCTCTTGAGCACAGGGCAGACCTCTTCATGGTCATGTTTGCTGAGTGCACTGCCATCACTTTGAGAGGGGGAGGTTGAGGCAGAAAGCGAAAGTTTTTGTCCGAGGCAAATTACTCTGGATCATATCAAAGTGAATGAACTCACCTTCGCAGAGCCAAACATTTAATAAAAGAAGAACTGGCTGTCTGTGCCTTTCTGCCCTACGGGATTATTACTCCAGATGCACACACCACATCACTCTCATTTACACTAGAGAGAGAGAAAAATGTAATACAACACAATTATGTTACTGAACAGCATCACACAGGTATCAAGTGCAACAGTAATTGTGGACAACATATTTTACAGGGTAGCCTAGCCACAGCCTAGCAGCCTGCATTCTAGTGGCTAAGGTACATGACTGGGACCTGGACGGTTGGTGGTTCAAGTGCCCTGCTTAGCCAAATCAACATTAAGTCGCCTTGGATAAAAGCATCAGCTAAATAACAAATTGAAATTGATAGGTGATTTAAAGGGCGCTCTCACAAGCTTTTACATAAATTCCTGGAAATATCAAGTGAGACAACTGAGAATAAATTTAGAATAAATACATGATTGTTACATTTTCAGAAGATTTTAGAATTGAAGTTTATGCAGGACTCCTAATCCACAGAGACAACAGTGCATAGGCAGCCAAGCTGGCTGTTCTCAAAGATCTGCCAGTCCTGGATGCCTTTTGTTTTCAGATAAATATTATTTGGTTTATATTGTATATAACACTACACTCACAGATTACTCATGATCGAATGTATCCATTCATTAATATGTATTAGTTTTCATGTCTGAATGCTATAAATGTAATTTACAATTGATTGGGCAAGATGAAAGAACATGGATAATTTCAAGCGGTCGTCTTCAACGTGGTAGTTGTGGAAGTGATTGACAGAGAAGCAAAACTGCTGCTCCTCAATTAGCTACAACATGTTAATGCAAACTTTTAGCATGTTATCTAGAAACATCTTTCAAAAAGTAATGGATCAAGCCAGTAACTGTTTCTTTGCCTGAGGATACAAGATTTTTACAAGCACATTACAGTGAAGATTTTCAGATAAACACAGAAAAATCAATATCTGCAGGCACCCTCGAACTTTGAACTATTTTAGTTACTTCAAGCACGGAGTGCATGATCTGTCAAGTCAATGAAATTAATTTAAAAATAAGGCAACTATGAGAAGGAAATGTACCATATTTTGGCTGTTGCAGAACTCCTTGCAATATTCTGAACCCCTCCCCTCTCCCAAAAAAGGCTTATTTACATCAGATTTCACTTTTTGTATATAGCAATTGTATTGACGTTTGTGATATCTCTAATGGGTTTTTTCTCCCATGCTAATTTAGGCAAGGTTATAGTATATGCTGATTCTAGTACAGATGCATGAAAATTAATCAATATTTCTCATTGCTTTAGTATATTTCACCTCCACACTGCTCTTTACTGGACAATATAATAGCTTTACAATGTTTATTTATCACATATGTTTTTGATATTCAGCAGTAATTTAGAACTTTAAATGTCAAAACCCTATACAGTTAACATTGAAATACAATACTGTGTACCAAAATACATTCCTGCGTTAAGCATTCCATTTGAATGTTTACTGCAGCTTTACCAATGATAGGAAAACCATATGTGCCCAAATAAATACAGTATATTGACACAAATAAAGGCATGGTATTGTTACATACATACAGGTATTGTATGAAACCTCCTTTTGATTCTGTTTATATGACTACATATATGACTACACTTTCCCTTTTCAATTCTGAAAAGGGAAAGTGTAGTCATATAGAAAATACTTCATAATGAATAACCCTTATAATAAAAAAAGTTACTTCTGAGGGAGTGTGAATCCCACTTCTGTGTCAGATGGAAACACATAAATAAATGTCATGTACAACACATATAAGGATAATTGCACTCCCATGATATTTATCCATCCACATCTTTTTAAACAAGAGAAGAAAGGGAACCAAAATTGCTTTGACTACAAAAGAAAATTAGCCTAGGGTTTTAATTACAGTATGCCTTCCCATGATAGGTTTACACATCATTTTCTTGAGAGAAACACAAACTGCTTCTTGCAATTTCTTTCAATAACTTACTTTTCCCTCCGCTTTTTCTTCCATTTACAAACCCAGCATCCCTGGAGTTAAGTAATAATTAATTACCACCAGTTGTACACTGGAGTGCTTTTAGCATATGCTGTAAGCATTGGCTTTTTTGAAGAACTATCAATTAAGGAGTTTCTGAACTGGACCAATGCGTATTGACACTGAGTGTCAGGGTAAAGTACTATTGATTGTTTCACATCATGTGTATAGCAAAACCAATTTATTTCAAGTGTCTCCACTTAGTTGAAATACATTTTAATAGTCTTTGGCCTTGTCTTTACATATAAATGTATTTTTTGCTGTGTGTTTTGTTAAAGGTACAGTATTTTTCACAAGATTTCTCAAGTTACCTATAATAAGATATGTTCTAAAATATCCAATCTAATGTGCTTGAAAACATTAAGTCAACATTAAATCAAAGGTGTATGCCAGGCTTTTATACCAGGACTTTTATTTCTGAAACAGACAAAAACAAAAACTGAAGTGTGAATTAAAAGCATTCATTTAAATGCCTTTTTCAGCTGTACAGTGACTTTTTTCTTTGTATATTGCCATATCATTTCTAATAAGGGTACAACAACATTAACAAGGGAGTGCCATATTAAAAGATTACACTGAAAAATTACTCCACAGATGAGCAGGCTCGTAAATTATCCCTGTGAGTTTTGTCATCAGGCCATTAGTTTAAGTCTTAAGTGACTGTGGGTGACTGCACCGATGCTTACAAACTTTCTCTTTTTTTCATTTGAGATTTCCTCTGCCCCTGTCGAACGCTAAGCATGTTGTGGAGACTATGAAATGGAAGATTAATCATTGTGACATCGCACATTACCCATGTTTATTTATGTCATCCGTCTATGCTGATACATTGCTGAACTAGAGGCTACCAGTTCTGCAGTAATCCTTCTTTTGAAGCTGCATCTCTCGAGAAACACAGCACAGGTAGACACATACGTTCTGGCAGAGGTGTTATAGAGATGCAGGTTTGAAAAAAAAATGCAATTCCATGTTTTGGGTGAGTAATAAATAAAAATTTTATGAATTACAAATTTCTCCTATTTGTAATGGGGGCCAAATCATCACGTGAAGCTAAAAGTTCCAAGTTTATACATATATATATTTTCCAATATTAAATACTACAGAGCTACTTTGAAGCTGAGTTTGCAATGCACTGTGCCAGAAATAGAAACCTACCCAGCATTTGAAAATATCTATTTTCTTTCGACATAATAATAATAATAATAATAATAATAATAATAATAATAATAATAAAATATCAAAGATCTTAAAAGGACAACAAAAAAAGAACATATACCACTCAGACTCGTTTTTCTGATGCAGAAGTGTCAGGATGGGTGATAATAAGGAAGAAGTGTGTCCTAAAATGGACGCCACATACACTAGGATGTCTGGCCTCAGATCAGCCCTAAATGTATACAGCAGAGGTTATTTGCAGAGATTGCTATCACAGTAATAAATTAAGTTCCAATGAATTCCCTGTAAAGCTGAACTGAACTGTAATAAAGAAATGCACACATTCCCTTCATTAATATGACCATATATATATTCTATTTTTGAATGTACTAACTGGTGCTTCTCTCAAATAGTTTTGACTACTTAAATCCCTTGACTACCTATTACAAGCACACAGGAATTAAGCTCTAAATGTAACTGATCGGATACATGTTTGCATTGAAAATGCCCAGACGTTGATATGATAAAGTGCAGAAACACCTTTTCATAAATGAACACTTAAATTATATGCTTAAATGCGTAAACATAAACTGAGGATACGGTTGCCTGTGCTGCATATTAACAGCAATAATTTTGCGGTCCCCTTGAGTGACGAGGCCATTTCAAACATGGTATGCACAGAGACTACACCTACAGCAGGTGATAATGCTACATTCAGTCTGAGTAGTACCTATTTTTGACACACATATCTGGTTGTTTCTGTGTACCAGGTACACAGCTGTGTTTCTACAGTAATACAACCAAATAATAGAAAACTAAATGTTATCAAAATAAGGTAGCACAGTGTTTCTGCTGTTTCAGAAACTACTGGTAATACTGCATAAGGAGCTGTTTAAATGAACACAGTACGGCATATTCTGCCTTACAGGGAACCACACACTGAAATGTCACCACACAATAAGCTGATTACGTACTCTGCGAAATAAATATCATGTTAATAATATTACCCTTCATCTTTGACAGGGAAGAAGGTTCGTTTTCAGAACGTCAGACAAGGCAATGTAATTCAAATGCACCTTTATGTTTTCTGAAAACCACAATGTTGTGCATGTGAATCAAAACCGCAGACAATCCTGGGCAAATATGATTGAATTTAGGCACCTAAAGGTCAGTTATGGCAATGGTCAAGTGCACTATGGGCCAGAAACCAAATGCAATCAACCACATATAAGGTTTGTGAGGCATTTCACTCCCATGAGACCTGGTGGCAGGTGGGTCTACATCTTGTCCTGGAATTTTAACAATACAACCAAAGTATTAGGGAAATGACTGCTGGAATGCATGAATGAATGAAGCTGTTTGAAATGGCTGCATAATGCTGGGATGGTGGAATGGGGAATGTATGTAAAAAATATACAGTACTGTGCAAAAGTTTTAGGCACCTGTATAACATTCTGTACAGAAAAGATTCTTTCAAAAATAATTCAATGAAAGGTCCTAAATAAACATACTATACATTTGACATTACAGTTTAGTAATTTGGCAGAATAGTTATAAACTGAAGCAAATCAATATTTTTTGTGACCACCCTTCAGCGTTAAAACTGCATCACTTCTCTGAGGTAGCCAACACTGTCCTGCAGTTCTATAAGACAATCAGCAGGGAGGTTGTTCCAAGCATGTTGGAGAACTTTCCACAGTTCTTCTGCAGACTTTGGTTGGCTCCTTGCTTCTGATCTCAGACAGCCTTGATCAAGTTTTTATGTAAAAAGTAGCTTATTGCTTACAGTAATATGTTACTTTTTAAAATTAAATACAATTAATTTAATTAAATATCTCTTAAATCTTTTGAAAAATGAACATTTGGAAATCTCAAATGTGTTGTTTTATACTAACACACACCAAATAATAAACATGTATATAATAAAGTCTAGGGTGCCTAAGACTTCTGCACAGTACTGTATATTTTATGAGTCATGACGCTAACCACACTGACGACATTGTAAACTGTTTATTCATTCTCAAATGTTGCTGCAAAAGGATTTGAGAGCAGAAGTACTAAGACCGAGCACACAAAGCTTTCAGTCCCATTCACACCATCACCAGTGCCGTAAGGCAAGCAGTATTTAATCAAAGAAAAAAAAGTGGATTGAATGCTCCCTGTTTGTGAATGCATTAGAGCATATTTCTACTGTTTTTTACATTGTGGAGGTCACCCATTCCCAAGGTATTGCTGAAAATTGTTGATTTCACAGAGATTGAGTTGCACCTGAAATGTTAACCAGCATTTTATCTCACTGGTCATCTAAATGTTTCATCTATCAGCCAGTCCACAGTGAGAAACAAGGTCACTTTATTGGAAGTGACTTATGACCTGCATATGAGCTCTATTCATCAAAGTCACCAGTTTTCTCGCTGCAAGGGCTGTTCTCTCACCTATTACTGCAGTGCACCCATTTCCCAGCTCCGTCATCAAAATGGAAACATATGGAGTTCCTATATTGTCTTGGCACTATTTCGCTAACTAAAGTTCACAGCTGGCTAACACATACACTTTGATGTTCCAATGCGCAAGCCAAGCTCAGCGAACAGCCAGCTAAAACACTGATCAAAACAATTGACACTTTGCCCCAGAATACGGGTGTGCTTCTGCAGATCAACTCCTGCCTGAGAGGACACAGTTTAGTCTGGGCAATAGAAGAAACCATTTTGATCAAAAGTTCCATTTTTGAGTTCTGTTAATATTCACATGTAACTATGGCATCATGTTTGGAAAGAGACGTTATGGTTGAGTTTATTTAGTGTAGATTTTTGGTGGATTCATTACCAGGTTCAAAAAAGGTCCACAGAGGTCTATTATATCACAGCAAACTGTGTCTAAAAAAGTAGCCAAATCTTAAACACATCTCAGTGAAATTATCTGAATGGATAAATACTACTCTGGGTAAGTATGAACATACTTTAATTGAATTTCTGGGTAAACTGTCTCTAAGCCACTATGTTCTGCCCTTTTGAACCTTGTGCCTACATTAGTCCTTGAACTACCCACTGTCAATCTAGCAAAAGTGCATTTGCTTTGGTGAGCTCTCCCATATAAAACAATCATTTTGTGCTGGATTTCTCCAGTGCTTCAGATCCAATATTAATGTAATTTCACAGGTAAACTACAATCCCCATGGCCCCACACCACTAAAAACTAGCATAAAATCGAATACTTTTTTGTACAAATATAACAATTTAAATCCAATGGATCCTTACACAAGACCATTCATTTGGCTGGTAATTTGGAGACATACATTATACTTTTATTTTTGTAGAATTGAATTTATTCAATGAGATGTCAGAATTAACATTTTGACGATGAATTGCCTATAGACACAATGGAGAGACACAATCTCACTAACCCCCCTTTGCTGACTCCTCCCCCTGCCCTCAGAGAGGCAAGCCAATTATGCCACTCCTTGTGAGCCTCCCAAATTCAGCTTGGGCAGGACCAGGAATCGAACCTCTGTCCTTAGTGGGCAACTGCAGCGAACTGATGCCTGCATCGAGGTCCGTAACTTTAGCCGTGCACCACCGCGGCTCCTCAAATTGTCCTAAATTCTGAACTGACAGGGAGACCATAATGCCTCAGCAGGAGCCCGTCACGTGCTGACTTACTCAAACGGCGGAGTCAGACTCAGATCCAGTCGATCCTGTAAAGCAAGGGTGAAACCACAGTTCTGTATGGCAAGCCGTTTATATTTTAATTCCACTTTTTAACTCACTTAGTCCTAGTGAGCTGCCCGTTTGTCCTATAAACGGGCAGCATAGGACAAACGGGCAGCTCACTAGGACTAAGTCAGTTAAAAAGTGGAATTAAAATATAAACGGCTAGCCATAAAAAACTATCTAGCTATGCTATATCGCCAGCTTCTTTACTCTATAGCTAACATTATGTCATGAACATCAACAAAGTGCATTGAGGTCGCTAGCTATATGAAAAATGCCAACTAGTTAGCTGGTTTGGTTTTTAAATGTTACGGCATTGCTGACTGGCTAGGATAGCCTATTTCTCATTACAAATTGAAAACATGCAATTTCGCAAGCAAGATTTAATATGCAAATATCGTGTTGATGGCAGGCAATGAGCCTCTCCTTTGCTTAGGATTTGACAAAAGAAATGTTTCAGACAGGCTCAGGGTTGTGGAATTATTGTTGAAAAATATGATGCTATTTCGAAAGGACCTTCATTCTCAGAGACTTTTAAACCATGCTACATATGCTATAAACCTTTGATTGAGAACTCAATTCAACCAAGATGAAATTCATCAATTCAATTCATCATCAATGAAAGGCGAAATATATAACTTTTCTGCCAGGAGACGGCATTCACATATAAGAAATGGCCAGATGGGCGTGCAAGAGATTTTCTTGAATTTACAGAGGTAGATAGAGAAATAGATCATTGCATTTAGAGCCAACACTCACCAAACAGTAGCTGAGGTAGAGAGGGAGAACACAATGTTTTTGCATTTATGTATTTTGTACATTTGTGCACCTGTTGACTTGTGATGGTCAATCACTATCTGCCTCTTTTGAATTTACAATTATTTTGCTTTTCCCATGCTGATGGATGACAAAGGGATTTTGCATGTTCCTTACATTATTTTTCCACCCTAGTGAAATGGGAGGTGATGGAATGACTCACAATATAATTCCTTTAGACTGAAATTAACTTCATAAAGTAACATTTTTATTGGCAATTCAAGTTTGATTTTATTTAGAATAATTGTTAGGGGTGTCAGGTGACCTATGGTTTTGATTAAAAAAAGAAAAACCTCACATTGAAACTCACGTCAGGGGGGACAAGTTGTTGATAACACAATGTTTTTGCACTCTTTTGTAATTTCTATCTACCCATTCACTTGTGATGGTCAATTACCATCTGTCTCTTCTGAATTGACAGTTCTTTGGCTTTCCCCATGCTGATGGATGACAAAGGGATTTTACATGCTTGTTGCCTCATTTTTATACTCTAGTGAAACAGGAAGTGATGGAATGACAATAAAGTTCCTTTAGACTGAGATTCACTAAATAAAGTAAAATTGTATCGCCAATTTCTTTGTTCTATTTTATTTACAATAATTGTTAGGGGTGCCAATAATTGTGACACTTTTGATTTTCAGAAAAAAAAATAGATTACTTAAAGTACTGTAAAGCAGCTTGAAATAGTTGAAATAAGCATAAATTATCACAGAGGGATGTATCCACAACACATCCTCCAATTATCTATTCAAAGTAATGTAAATAACTACAGTATAATAACATACATTTCAAGTCAGACATAAGATCTGTATTGAAAACATTGTATGGGTATGGCCTGGACCATCTCACCACCCCACCTCCCTCCTCAACTCCTCACAAAATGTATCACCTGCAAATAAATTGTATTGGAGTTGGAGGGAGACTGGGAGAGGAATAAGGTTGGTACAGGAATGAAGGGTGCCCACCATTATGCTGTATGCATATATATTATTTCAGCTTTTTTAAATATCTGAAAGCAATAATGTAGTAAAGTAATAATGCAGTAAAGCAGTAAAACTTATTTTTAAATGGAATCCCATTGAAGTTTGAGGCCTTATTATTTTTATTATTATTATTATTATTATTATTATTATTATTATTACACCAGATGATGAATGAAATACACAAATGAAAATACATACAAATGAATACAATAGAAATGGGGAAATATAAAACATACAATATCCCATCCAATATTTTCATGTGATTGAGATATAAATGAATTTGCTTCAATTATAATAAAAATCACATTGTTGCATGGAAATAAAGAATCTGAATTAGATTTTCAAATCGGATTTGCTTCATCTGCAGATGAAAGTGCCATTATTTGCAACATTTTGCGGCATTACCTACATAATGTTACACACGGGCAGTGAGTGAGAGACCTTTCTGCTGCTCTCTCCGTGTGCGCTGCTTCACCACCAACATGCCTCTTTCAAAGGCTGCTGCTGCTCCCTACAGTTTAAAAATGTTTCTCTTTTTAAACTCTTATTTCCCTCCTTTCTTTCTCCTCTCTGGTTCTTTCACTCTCATTCCCTCTCTCTCTCTCTCTCTCTCTCTACTTTTTCTTTGTAGGAATCAGCTAAATCCAGTCACTCTGCTCCAATCAGAAACAACACGGACACTTCCAAAGGCTTTGGGCTGGTAAATCCCACTTGAGGAGTGGATATTTCCCAATGTTCATACACTTCCTGCTTGGTAGATGTGCTTTAGACAGGATTTCAAAACCATAATTGTACTTCAGACCATCAAATGTAAATACCACTGGGAAAAGGCATTAATTATCAAAAAATTCAAGCTGCTAAACGTACAGGAGGAACATTTTATGACCATAATCTTAATAACTCTGGGGCTAATGATCTTTGCAGAATAATTTATCAGTGCTAATAGTACTTTTCCTCTGTATTACCCCTTAAACAGCCTTTGTTACTAAGCTTAAGTAGCACGCTTATAAAACCACTTTCTTTGGCCCTCTTCCCAAGGACATTGCCAAACCCAAGATCCAGCACAACAAAGTGGAGCCTACATAACAAAGCCTGGAAAGCTTGCCTACAAACGCTTTACTCTGAGCACTTTAAATCACCTTAAAGTCACCTCAGTGTGACTTAATGTCAGGGCAGGATGTGGTAGGCGCGCCTGCGTAACTGTAAACTGCTTTAAATCGTAATTGTGGCTCACTCTGGACAGTCGCAGAATAGCCCAGAGGTCGGTCCGCATTAATTAGCAGTCGAGTGGGGCGGCAGGCTCACAGGAAACGCGCTCACCCTCCAGAGGAAACGCACGTCAGGGTCTTTTGCTGTATTAGCAGAACTAATGTCGGCCCCGGACATATGGTACTTTATCTGCAAATTCCATGTAAAGGTGCCCTTTCATGAGATCCCTAAATAGTTGAAAAAGGAGGCTGACATTGTGTATGAGTAAAGCTGAAGGTTAGTGCACTTAAAAATTTAACGTGTAAAAGTACCAACACGTTGACATTTTAATCCAACTTACAAGCTATCCTATGCCTTCAACCTCCTCCGCCATCCTTGACATTAATGCCTCTTGTTGATGATGGCTATACTGTTTAATATTGCAGTGCAAGCGATGTGTGTTATGCTATTCCTGCTTAGTTTCCCCCTGTACCATGTCTCACCCTCAATGCAATCCGGCTTTAAGTCTCCGCTTTCCCCACAGGGTCAACTCTGCCTTTGGTTGAAAAAATAAAATAAAAATCCTAATAAAGAAGAAAAAACTTTCACTCATCCCTCCCAGTCATAAATGTGCATGTAACAGACCTTGCTTATTTCAATTCTAGATGTCATTAGCTGTTACATTGTTTACTTATGACGGCATAGGAATGGAGGGAATAGTTTTAGGCACAGTTCATGTCCAAATGCATTTGCAGCCACATATTCTCCTCTTGTGTTACATCTAAACGAGCATGTTTGATGTCTTTCCTGAGGGTGCCCTTGGAAGCAATGATAACAGGGTTGTGGAGTTCTGTGTAGTGGGTGTCATTGGGGATATGGCATTGTTTGAACTGCCAAATATCAACTTTCCTGTGGTAGATGAGGGGTGGTAGGAGAGGCACCTTTGTGTGGCTTCATCTTGCTTCCGCCAGGTCAACAGTTTTCCAGAAAAAAGATGCCGCAACATGCACAGACTCTCAAAAACATGGAATACACTGTAAGACACTTCCGGAACAGACACACTACACAGGCTTTGTGTTGTTGCTTAGCTATATGCATGCATGTTATTTGTAGAGAGAGTGAGAGAGAGGCAGGTATTATCCATCAGTTAGATCCCTCCCAAATTGAACAGAAGGTAAGAACACCCTAAACGCGTCGTTAGAGCTTGAATTAGGCACAGTCCAGCATGCTCAGATATTTAACATCGATGCATAATTAGAATTATGAAAGAAAAAAAACAGATTTACTTGCGGTTTAAATGTAGGCTAAATTGGAGTTGTGTTGAGTGTGTGGCGCAGACTGGGGGTGACTCTGGGTCTGGGGGTAGCGAGGAAGGCACAGCAGCATGGCACTCGTGCTTTTTGGCTCAGTGCAGTCAATCTGCGACATGTTTGTGCATACTTGCTTTTGTGCTGTCTGAGTGACATATGGAAGTCAACAATTTTTTTTAACTGCCAAAGTGCAGTTCCATGTGCTCATTAATTAAGAGGTTTGTGATTTGCATTACAGAATGGATATGGGTGGTTGCGTTATTATTTCAAATACATGTTGTTTTAGTGCTACTGGTTAATTGGACCAAATTCCTTTCATAAATGTTACATTGTAAATGTCCTTAGTGTTTAATCACTCACAAACAGTATTATAGTTGTGCTAGGGTTTATGTGCACTGTCATGTCATCTAAAGCTCCCGGCCTCATGTAAATGCAGTAACATCAATGAAACAATGCATACAGTACAGTGAGCCCCATACGTCTTGGAACATATGGTATTCTTCCTTGAATTGGTTCTGTACTCCACAATTTTGGATCTGTAAACAACTGGCATGTGGTAAAAACATTTCTAAAGTATTTTTGAAATACATTTTGGTGTTACCATGTAGAAATGACAGCACCATTTCATTGCACCATAATACTTGGAACCAATGGCATCATTGGTGTTTCTGATTAGTCTGATTAGTGTGTTCAATCACTTCCTGAATTGCCTTTGGAATCTGTTATTGTTATGTACCATTCAGGAGACCCAAGAGCAGACCAAGGGATAATCAGGAAACGTTGTTTATTACAGTCCAAGGGTCAAAGCCAGGTAATCAGATAAACACAATGCCAAATCAAGTTGAAAAAGAATTGTGAGTAAACAGTCCAAAGTCAAAAATCCAGAAGAGCAGAAAGGCAAGGTACAAAGGGGCAAGGCAAGAGAGATGTTGAGAACACAAAGCGTAGCTCAAAACATCAAAATAGCAAACAAATCAAAAGGGCGAGGCAAACTCAGGCAAAGTGTTATCTCAGGAATCACTAAAGAAACAGGCTTACACAAAATCGGCACTGAATAAGTAGAACGTTCTGACAATGTGTACAACTGAGACTTGGGTTCAAATACACTAACGGATAAGACAAACTAGGCAGGGCATGGGATGATCTAACAAATAAACATCAGGTGAGAAACATGAACCGGTAATAATACAATAACGAGGAGGGAACGAAAACGCAGACTGGATTCACAAAGACACATATGTAATAAAAACGGCTCCGGACTAGGGAGTAGACAATTGCTCAGAGTTAAGGAATCTAGAGATAGTGGAGAGCAGGAGCGAACATTTTGCTGAATCAAGGCAAACAATTTTGGGATAGAACAGGCAGGTGGAGTTATATAGCAGTATCGAAATAGAGATAGAGTTAGTCTGTTAGTTACATGATTAAATTACCATTACCCAAAACTAGTGACTGCTAGTTAGTTAGAAAATTACTGTGTTAATATAATTTAGTACTGTACAAAATCTATGTTAGTTGTTAATAGTGGATTAGTGCTATCTATAAACATGAATGGAGGAAAAGCAGGAAGTAAGAGAAACGAGACTGAGAAGGAATCGTGGGAAACTGGAAAATTCCAAAACCACCCAAATAGTGAATCAAGCAGACAGGGAAGTGACTTGGGCTCAGAATACATTAAGACAAACATCACAGGGGAAGATGAATGCAATGAAAACTGAATAATAAACAGAGGACCAGACATGAATAATGGAAAATAATAAATATACAAGAGTAACAATATAAACTAACAGACAGAACTCAGGAACATAACAATTATTGGTCGACCAGAGTTGTATCAGTGAAGTTCAAAGAAGCCCCACTAGTCCTGACTGATGCTGTGACTACTGACAGCAAACAACAGACTACTGACCAAACAACAGACCCAACTGTCACGACATGCATGCTGCTTGTTCTGAGTAATTAACTCATTCATTGAAAGGGGTGTGTTAAAATAATAGCAGTGTGGAGCTGAATTAGAGAATTCATTCATTCTGTGAAAAAACAGGTGTCATTAATTGTCCTTTATTAAGGAAGAAGGGAAGCAAATGTTTCACACATTGTTATAAAATATATTTCCTTCTGAATTGCTAAGTAAAATGGACCATTCCAAACATTGTTCGGAGGAACAACATCATTTGATTAAAAAGTTGATTGGAGAGGGAAAAACGTATAAAGAAGTGCAGCAAATTATAGGATGCTCAGCTAAAATGATCTGAAATGCTTTAAAATGGCAACAAAAACCCGTAACAAGCGGAAAATGAGCAACTACAGTTAAAACGAATCAAATAATAGTCAGAATGGCAAAGATTCAGCCATTCATCAGCTCCAGAAAGGTCAAAGATGATCTCCAATTACCTGTAAGTGCTGTTGCAGTCAGAAGATGTTTGATCAAAGCTAAGCTATCAGCAAGAAGCCCCCGTGAAGCACCATTGTTGAAAAAAGGGCATGTGCAGAATCGGTTAAAATTTAAAGCCCAAAGAGAAATAGCTTAATATTCTGTGGACAGATGAGAGTAAAATAGTTCTTTTTGCGTCTAGTAGTCATCGACAGTACGTCAGACAACCCCCAGGTACTGAATTCAAGCCACAGTACACTGTGAAGACAGCGAAGCATGGTGGCGCAAAAATCATGGTATGGGGATGTTTTTCATACTACAGTGTTGGGTTCATATACCAGGGATCATGGATCAGTTTGAATACATCAAAATACTTGAAGAGATTATGTTGCCGTATGCCAGAGAGAAAATGTTTCCACAAGACAACGACCACAAACACACAAGCAACATCCTGGTTCCAGATTGAGGTAACAAAAAGGATTGAGGTAATGAAGCTTAATCCCCCAACCTCAACCCCATTGAAAACTTGTGGGCTGACATTAAAAATGCAGTTTCAGAAGCAAAACCCCAAAATTCACAGGAACTGTGTTCATCTTGGGCTGAAATACCTGTTTCTCGATGCCAGAGGTTGGTAGACTCGATGCAACTGAGATGCGCAGCAGTTATCAAAAACAATGATTATGCAACTAAATATTAGTTCAGTAATTTAAAGTGAAGTTAAATCTTGAAAAATGTCTTCAGTTTATACAGTTTGAAGATTATTAAATCGGATAATCTCGTAAAAAAATTCAGCATGTAGCTACGGGCATAGAAAAATAATGAGCTATAATGAGTCAATACATTAAAAGCAGTATGACATGGCATGTAGGTGACTCACCCTACTAGTATATTATAGCAGGCATCCACACTACACAGCATTTACGGGGGTAAATAAACTTCATGGCTCACGATGACGATTATTATTACATTATTACATTATTGCCATTTGGCTGACGCTCTTATCCAGAGCGACGTACAGTTGATAAGACTAAGCAGGAGACAATCCTCCCCTGGAGCAATGCAGGGTTAAGGGCCTTGCTCAAGGGCCCAGCAGCTGTGCGGATCTTATTGTGGCTACACCGGGATTAGAACCACCAACCTTGCGTGTCCCAGTCATTTACCTTAACCACTACGCTACAATTCGCCCTATTATCATCAATATAATTAATATTATATTGTTATCAATAAGTACAAATCTTATATAAAATCTATTTTTTGTCTTTAAAATTGTGCAACTGCAAACTACTTTTGACACTTCTTTCTCCTAGTAAAAAATAAATCAGTGGAGATGATTTGAGCTCTTTACTCAAAGATTGTCTACTCTGGGTCTTGAGCAGGTGGTGTCAGAGAGGCAACTACCCAAGTGATCTAAGGATAGTAGTATTGCTCTTCAAAACATGTCAATATTTGTACATAAATTAATCGTTTACATCAACTGAATAAGCTATAAAATAATCGACACATTAATCGATGACAAAATTATTTGTTAATTGAAGCCTTAGCAGGGATTAAAGCCCTTTTTATACATAGTCCCCCAAATTTTAGGGGTTTTAAAAACAATTGGACAAATTAACATAATCATAGATTAAATTGTAATTTTGTAGAATTGGTTGCATATTATTTGAATGCCATGACATCTTGATGTCCGTGACCTATCAACATCATCAGAGTCCTGATATCTTTTTTTCAGGTTGTCCTACAAGCAATAGTAAAACTTTTTGCATTTGAATGGATCTCTATGGGAATTGAGTAGTGGGACTAGATTAAACTGTAAATTATGCTGAGACAGTATAGCACACATTTGTTGGCTAAACAGCTTTTAGTCGTAAAAGGTATCATTACATTACATTTCAAGGCATTCAGCAGATGCTCTTATCCAGAGCCACGTACAATTGAACACAGGAACAAGTGTGAAGAGGACCCTAGAGGACAGTACAGTTCCGAGTCCTAGCGTGACAGTACAGATATATTCGGAACCCTTGAAGAATACATCAACTTACAAACTAGAATACCACAGTTGGCAGTTAGAATACCCTGACTACACAATGCAATAGCTAATATAATACAACACAACAATATCTATATTTAACTATATGTGGCATTATAGTCTGTTATGGTATATAAAAGGCTTCAGTCTGCGTTTGAAAGTGGTCAGAGACTCTGCCTCCCACATTCCATCACTGTGGGGCCAGAACAGACAGCAGTCGTGAGCGAGAAGTTCAGGTGTGGTGAGGGGGAGGAGCCAGGCGGCCTGAAGTGGCGGAACGGAGGGGTCTTGTTGGTGTATATGTCTTGATAAGCGATTGAATATATACAGGGGCTGATCCCTATCCCTAACATTTTTGCATTCTCGTAAGACATTTCTTTGCATCCCTCTACAAACATTTTACAGCATTGTACAGTTTCTCACCCAAATAGAACACATCCTATTTTTAACTGGAAAAAACCATGTACTACGGTTCTTATTAAAATGTATATTTTTGGAAATGAAGTGCCATTAAAAATGAAAGAGTGTTAGCTCATCTGTTAGCCAGTGACTCTATAATGCAAACATGATGCAACTGCAAGCCACCCGACACACAGAACATACAATTATACATTGCCAGAGCTATATGGAGCCAAAATGGCAGAACGACAAAGTAGCTTGACGTCACAACAGCAAAGAACTTAACGGCTCCACTGCCTACTGATATTGAGGAATGCAAACAGCAGGCCGTGTTTCCGTGTCACGAATATGGAAATATGTTAACAATAATTTGTGAAAACTGAAGAAAATGGTTTTATTTACATGATTTATACGATGTGGTCTAGCAAGCTAATGTAACGTTAACGTCAGCCAATATAGCAACCCAACAAAAAAAAGTTTTATTATTTAACTTCCCCAAAAGACACTGTCCTCCACAAACCCAGTCATGTGTTGTTTATTGCCAGCCTGTCCCCAGTTTAGTAGATAAGAGACTGCACTGTAAATGGACTGTATGATCTTGGTTATCCTTTGAAGTCTCTGAATCCAAGGGGTCGACTCGATTCGAAACTCGATTTCGGCATAACATAAACTCGAACACCAAGTTCTTGTGTGTGTATGTGTGCATAAAGTCTAATTCCTTCCATTTTCATAAAAACTATTTTAGCACACAGTGACATGGCAATGGTGATTCACTGTAACAGTATGGTGGGGTAGCTGTTGCTAATGAGAGACTACGAACCAAGCAGGCTTTTCTGGCTCAGCCTGCATAACAGTGAATAGGTGTTCGGACCATCGTGAGCTAACACGGTATTCTGAACACAGGGACATTGTGCAGTTATTTGTAATTTTCTCTGTAAACATTGGTCCAATTCACATCAAGGTGTTTTAGTGTCTGGGATAGTGTCTACCATTTAACAGCAGTTAGCGTTAACTTCTGGTGGAAGCAGCCCCTTTGCTCACATAGCCAATTAAAGATCGTACACGTGGGCAGCCCATTTAAAGCTACAAAATCCCATGTAAATTCCAAACACAAGTTGGATAGAGTAGCCTTTAAAAACAGAAACCCATGGTTTGCATTGAGACACTAAATAATATGTAACTGTTTATGTTCTTGGCTCTTGTCAGTTGCATCTTACGTACACTAATTCAGAAACCTTTATGTAATCATAGCCTAGCCTATATGGCGCTTCATATGTCAGTTATTGTGAGTGTTCACATTGAAAAACAATTATTTCCCACTGTAACATCTGTAACAAATGTATTGGTAATAAATATGCCATGTGGAAACGGTTGGTTGAATAAATTAATCTATGGATATTTACGTAGGCTACTGAAAATAATTGTAGCTGCCGTGCTAATTAACAGTCATGCTGGTTTTATGTACAAACAAATACATAAACCCGCTTCCCTATTTTAAATACATACGAGCCACAAAGCAAACTGACATTTTGCAATCGGGGTAGGATGACATGCGTAATAATGACACAAAAATGTGGCATATTTAGCCATAATTGTGGGAATTCCCTGCCAACTCCGCTTTCTAGATCTGGACAGTGCCAGATTTTGTGGGTTGGGTTTTCATAGTATGTGGGTGTGAGCATGATGAAGACCCAGAAATGTGACCCACTTAAACATACATCGTTGTATACTATGCTGGGGGAGTGGAGGAGGGTGGAGTTTTCATGACAGGCTATTTCTGACCGCTTTCAAGATGGCAGTTAGCTCAGTTAACATTAGCTATTGATAGCTAACTATCTTGTTAGTAACTAGTAGCTAGCAATACAACTGTACAAAGCTATAATTAATTAGTAATTAGTGTTACCCGAACTAACGTAACATTACACTCTTGAGTTTGTGGATAAGGCAAGCTATGCAAGGTAGGACTAACGCAGTGTCTAGCTATCGACCACCACTTAGACCACCTAGACAGAGCTAACATGTAAGCTTTGTGAATAGTTAATAGCTAGCTAAATTTCCAACAGCTAGGTTACTTCACTAGCTAGCTAGCTAGCTAGCTATCTATATTTCAGGCTTAAGTTGCCCTGCTGCTCTTGGATCTGATTTCCAAAAAGAACTAAGTAACATTATGTCTGACCCTGGATCAAAGGGTAATGTACTTTACACCACAAAAAACAGCATCTCTGGTTAGTCTGTAGCTATTCTATTCATCAAAAATCTATCGATGTGTCTTGTTGGGATAGCTTCATGCTAAGCTAGCTAGTCTATATCGGCTTGGTGGTAAATTGCTAATTGCGTTACCTAGCTAGCTATGGAATATTAAATAGGTAAATTTAGCTACAATGGCAACTTCTAGCTAGCTAGCTTATGTTATTGTTATCCCATAAAGCATAAACATTAAACAGTAACAGCAGTGGACTAGTTCTCAGTGGCAAGCTTACAAAACACCATTGCCTTAATGTAACGTTACCTACAAATTTGCAGCTATCAACAGCTAGCACATTCTGGCATGAGACATGACATCTTCTCTTGTTCATTCCTGGCGCTAAATCAATTACATGGATAGCTAGCATAGCTAGCAGTATAGGTAGAGCTAGTTAGTTACTGGCTCTGGTCATGCTATAGGCTAATGTTAGCTTGTTTGAACAGTAACCAGCTCGGAAGGGAAGTTGCCCCATAGGATCTAGGATCAGAGGATCAGATTTCCCTCCCCAAATCCTAACCTCAGCCATTAACCTACATCATCCAGTAGCTACGCCATCCAGTATCTATGAGGATTCGGCACAGATCTATTTCTTTATGGAATCTTTTTTTTTTCCCCTGTAACAAAACTTTCCAGGAGTTGTATCTTACTGTCTATGTGTTGCAGCTAACATTATGCCATTGAATGTCTGAATACAGCTGATGGCTACAGCATGGATACAGAATAGGCTCCACGGTCAGGGCAGAGAGGGCGGGTTGGGGTGAGAGGATAGGCCTGTATACTATGTCAGTATCTACAGCGCTGTGTAACAAAGCAGCTACAGAGGCTGTATTTCCTCATATTACAATTCAATCCGTTTCCACCTTGATGTGGACGCTACGTAAGCTTTGGCTGCTATGATGCGATCTATAAGATACACTCCCCTGATACGTAACTTACGTAGCGTCAACTGGTTAGCGTGTCTTTTTGTGAACGTGTATTTTTGTCATTAGTCTGTCAGTAAGCATTTATTTAGTCCTGTGTATTTAAGTTAGTGAAACATATAAATTGCCATTTTAAGATATATATTCACAAAAGCATTGCTAGCTATTCGATGCAGAGCCTACACACACAGCAGTAAGCAGATATGATTGACTTCATTTCAGAGCCGGGACCAGAAACGTGACCCTGGAGGGGATAAGTTTTGCAAGGGGGAAAGAATTTGTTGTGACAGAATCAGATAAGCTAATTTAAATGATTTGTAGTTTTTTCGACACCGGCTAATATCCATCCATTATCTTAACCCGCTTATCCTGAACAGGGTCGCTGGAGCCTATCCCAGCATACATTGGGCGAAAGGCAGGAATACACCCTGGACAGGTCGCCAGTCCATCGCAGGGCACACACCATTCACTCACACACTCATACCTATGGGCAATTTAGACTCTCCAATCAGCCTAACCTGCATGTCTTTGGACTGTGGGAGGAAACCCACGCAGACACGGGGAGAACATGCAAACTCCACACAGAGAGGCCCCGGCCAACAGGGATTCGAACCCAGGGCCTCCTTGCTGTGATGCGGCAGTGCTACCCACTGCACCATCCGTGCCGCCACCGGCTAATAAATAAATATATATATATATATATATATAGTTCTTTTTCCATTATTCTAATTAATTTGACTCTCAGTCTCTCAAAGCAGGATGTGTAGGCTAGCTGAAATAGTAATAAACACAAATGTCAGTCACTTAATTATCTAGATGTGATAATGCCATCTTTAAAAAGATATTGAAATTCCTGCATTTATAGAATACTGTGTATTGTCCACCTTCATTATGGCTCCTTTTTCAGTGTAAACACTCTGTAAAAGTGAACGTCACATTAACGTATAGTAAATGTTATAGGAGCACTGTCGCACTTTTTTCAGTCGATCGTATTTTATGTGTGTAGGCATTTTTAAAATCTCTGTAGCCGTTTCCTAAATATAGGGCAAAACTTCTCAAAAAAAACGTTTCCAGTGACGTTACTGAACATGTTTGGCTTGAATCTTGAAACTCCACCCTTGAAAGCAGAGACTGGTTTATGGACGGCCACCCATCCAGGCAATCACATAACACTCCTACAAAAATACGCTAACAGTAGCGTACAGTTATCACGGAACCTAACTTGGCTAGCCTGAGCGATATGACGGGTTAGAGGAGGAGCTTTTCGATTTTGAAGAAGAAATACAACCTTACAGTTTTGAACCAGAATTTACAGAGGAAGAATTGCGTGAGCGAGAGAGACAAGACAGTGGAGAACGTGGCTTAATTGGAAGAAGTATCCACAACCAACATTTTTATACAGCTTATTAGCTAGATATTTACTTACTTGTCGCTTAGTTGCCCTCCTGGACCCCTTGGTTGTGGATACTTCTTCGAATTAATCCTTTCGGTTAGGTTTGGCTGCCTCATCCATCCAATTCTTCCTCTGTGTAAATTTCGGTTCAAAACCTCTAACGGCAGGGCTCCACTGCAGCCGTCGCCATCATCAATCAATCTGGCAGCCTACTGTCGTGTTTCGCTAGCTCACTCCACTTTGGACAGCTATGACGCTTTCAGTCATTAGATTAAGCAATGATGCTGTGGTTCAGTTGTAACCATAGACTGTATAAAAATAAGTTGTAGCCAGCTAATATAGTGAGCTAGCTAGCCGTAGACTCTCATGAGACAACACCTGTAGTAGCCGAAGTGAATAGCCAAACACTTTATCATTTGTAACAAACAGAACTACATTTCCCATTAAAATGTATTCAATATATGCGAATGAACCTCCCCGATTGTCTAACTTTGACACGTTTGACACGACAGTGGAGCTGCTGTCATTAATTACGATGGATTCGTTCCCTCAGCGTCTGATGGCTGAAGTTGATGGTTGCAGTGGAGCTGTGCCGTACCTCGGTGAAGTCAGAGCTGTCCTCATATCGCTCAGGCGAGCCATGGTAGATTCTGTGATATTTGTATGCGAACATTACCGTATTTTCGTGCAAGTGTTATGTGATTGCCTGGATGGGTGGCCGTCCTTAAAACAGTCTCTGCATTCAAGGGTGGAGTTTAAGCACTGGAGATTCAAGCCAAATGCATCCAGTGACATGTTTGTTTTGAAAGTTTTGCCCCATATTTAGGAAACTGCTACACTGACGATGATTTAAAAAATGCCAACATACATAATTTAAGCATTAAGCCAAATAAGCTCAACTGAAAAAAGTATGATAGTGCTCCTTTAAGTATTTAATGATTTAAGATGTCATAGATACAGTGGGAGCAATAATTATTTGATCCCTTGCTGATTTTGTAGGTTTGCCCACTTACAAAGAATGGAACTGTGTAGAATTTTAATCATAGGTACATTTTAACATTGAGAGACAGAATATCACAAAATAATCCACAATAACAACATCATATAAATTTTATATCATATTTTGACATGAAATAAGTATTTGATCCATAGAACAATAGGACTTAATACTTGGTGGAGAAACCTTTGTTGGCAAGCACAGAGGTCAGACATTTGTTGTAGTTTTTCCATCAGGTTTGCACAGATCTTGGGGGGGATTTTGGGCCACTTTGGTTCCGAGGCTGTCGCTTGGCAACTCGAAGCTTCAGCTCCCTCCACAGATTTTCGATGGGATTTAGGTCTGGAGACTGGCTAGGCCACTCCAGGACCTTAATATGCTTCTTTTTGAGCCACTCTTTTGTTGCCTTGGCCATATGTTTTGGGTCATTGTCATGTTGGAAGACCCATCCACAACCCATTTTCAGTGCTCTCACTGAGGGAAGGAAGTTGTCGCCCAAGATTTCCTGGTACATGGCCCCATTCATCCTCCCCTTAATACGGTGAAGTCGTCCTGTCCCCTTAGCTGAGAAACACCCCCAAAGCATAAGTTTTCCACCTCCATGCTTCACAGTGGGGATGGTGTTCTTGGGGTTGTACTCAGCATTTCTCTTCCTCCAAACACAGCGAGTCGAGTTGATGCCAAATAGCTCTAGTTTGGTCTCATCTGACCACATCACCTTCTCCCAAGCCTCCCCTGGATCATCCAGGTGTTCTTTGGCAAACTTCAGACGGGCCTGTACATGTGCCTTCTTCAGCAGAGGAACCTTGCGCTCGCAGCAGGATTTTAATCCTTCACGGTGTAGTGTGTTACTGATGGTTCTCTTTGTGACTGTGGTCCCAACTGCCTTCAGATCATTAACAAGCTCCTCCTGTGTAGTACTGGACTGATCCCTGACCTTTCTCATGATCATTGATATCCCACGAGGCGAGATCTTGCGTGGAGCCCCAGACCGAGGGAGATTGGCGGTGACTTTGTGTTTTTTCCATTTTCTAATAATTGCTCCAACAGTTGTTAACTTCTCACCAAGCTGCTTGCTCATTTTCTTGTAGCCCATCCCAGCCTTGTGCAGGTCTACAATTTTGTCCCTGATGTCCTTAGACAGCTCCTTTGTCTTGGCCATGGTGGAAACGTTGGAATTTGATTGATTGTGTGTCTTTTATACAGCTACATAACGATGTAACGAGTTGACACAGGTGTTGAGATTAGGAGTGCTTCTTAATGGAAAACTAACTGGTCTGTGGGAACCAGAATAATTGCTGATTGGTAGGGGATCAAATACTTATTTCATGCAAAAATATGATAATAAATTTATAAAATGTATATGATGTTGTTATTGTGGATTATTTATATGATATTCTGTCTCTCAATGTTAAAATGTAATGGATTAAAATTCTACACAGTTTCATTCTTTGTAAGTGGGCAAACCTACAAAATCAGCAAGGGATCATATAATTATTGCTCCCACTGTAATTCACCAAATGTATGACCAGAGCCAGCTATTTAATGATATATTTTATTTTAATACAATGGATAAACTGTAACATTAATAAACTAATAAAGGCTAGCTAAGTTAGCTGACCGTTGTTATACTTTACCTTGATGTGCCACTCAAAAATGCAACTGTCACGTTTCAGGTCTGTCTTGCCATGTTTTATGTTTATTCATTTTGTCTTAGTCTTGTATTGTCTTATCATGTATTATGTTAGTCTAGGTTCGTCATGTTGTTTAGTTCATTTCTTGTTACGATTTATTTTCTCGTCATGTCTAGTTATGTTTCGTTACGATTATATTACCTTGTTATGTTGAATGGGTATCGTCTTAGTTTCGTTTTGTGTTATGTTTTGATTTATGTTTATTGTTACGTAGACTGGTTACTGTTTAAACATACACGTTTACATGTCTTTCCGCAAACCTTGCGTTCCGCCTTTTCTCTCTCTTTCTGTCATTCACTCCCTAATTGTTTCCATTTGTCTATTTACTAAAACTACTAACGCTAGATCAGGATTGGGTAGAAACTAACAAACTAATCATGTGTTCATGTTACCTTACGTTTCTCGTGCATGTCATTTACTAATTTATTAATGCTAGGGCAGGATAGGTTTATTACTAAAGATTACTAATTACCTTGTTAAACTGGTCATCCATCGCACCTGTTTTCCATTTCCTTGCTACGCTCTAACTAATTGTCTACACCTGTCTACACCTGCATTTATATCCCAGTCGTGCTACTGCTCACTGCGAAATTGTCTGCCTCTAGTTTACTACGCAACTCTTGAGCATTATTGATTGATTGATTGATTGATTGATTGATTGATTGATTGATTGATTGATTGATTGACGTTAAGATCCAAGCCTGTTTACCGACTATTGTTTATTGATGACTACGACCCTGCCTGCCGCCCGCCTGTACTTCTGCCCCGCTGACGGCTCTCCTGCTACCGGACCTCCCTGCACGTCTACCGATTACGAGTTTGCCTCTTCCCTCGGCACCGTGCTTTTTGTTTGTTTAATATTTGTTTGGCTGGATCTACGTGTATGGACTTTGCTTGTTGTGACTACGCTCCTGGGATTCGTCCCAAATAAAGCCCTGACGGGACTTTATCCTATTATTGTTTCTGAGTCGTGCATTTTGGCATATCACAAGTTACAAGTAGGCCTACAATTGCTGGTGCTGACTGGCAGTGTGAACAGTGTTTCAAATCATAAATATATTGGCCAGCTGCGTTATGATGTTGCATGAAATCTATGAATAGCAGGGAAGTAAGTTCCACATCTCATCTAGTTCTATTATGAACATAAATGCATGAGGTGTGTTCAACGATTCTAGCAGTTGTAGTCTGCTGTAATGTTAATTAGTGGTTACACAGAATTGGCATAAAAAAGCCAACCGAATTTGACAACTTGGCTACCTTTTCTGCTGCTGAGCTTCTATTTTGATTTGCTCCGATTGCTCACTTCCCTGCTGTACCTGTCTTCCTCCCTAACTAGCTTATGTTCAAATTTCACCGCCAGTACTAGCTAATTGCATAATCTGCATGAACACAATATTAAAAATGCTTGACATTGGACAGAAACATATACAGGCAGGGATAATATTTCAAAGAAAGCAGACGACCACAAATAATTTCACGATTAGTATTTGCTTCGCATGAATGACGTGCTCGGAGGCTATGCCAACTTTTTTTTAGTTGTTTATGGTTGTAGACCTAACCACAAAACCAAAAGTTGTGTTGTATTGATGGTACATAATGGCCTGTAGCAGACTTGTCTGTCTTTAATATTTCTGTAATTTGGGGAAGGGACACCGCTACGCACTGAAAAGATTTGTCACTAATTCCCCCCCACCCCCAGCCCAAAACTGAATCTTCTCCCCCCTCACCTCTTCTCTAGAAGGTACTTTCTTTTTTTTGTTTATTATTTTTGATTTATTCTTTGCTGTCAATGCACTGTGCTGACCCTGATTAACCTGCGGCAATTTGGTTGCCGGTTCGACCCCCCACCCAGGCAGTGTCGAAGTGTCCCTGATCAAGACACCTAACCCCCAAATGCTTCTGACGAGCTGGTCTGTGCCTTGCATGGCAGCCAATCGCCGTTGGTGTATGAATGGGTGAATGAGAAGCATCAATTGTACAACGCTTTGGATAAAGGCTCTATATAAATGCCAACCATTTACCATTATGTATCAGTCAACAGGTATCTCCCCCACAGAGGAGAGTGCTGTTATCAAAGTAAGCTCTGAGCTTGTTGGGGTTACACATAGAACATATGCTTTTAATTTATCTTCAGGTTCCAGACTTTCTAAATTATTTTTGGTTAGCTATATCATGTTAAAGTGAAAACGAAGCTGTCAATCAGATATGCAGAATCCTAGACTCCTTTATCCCTTCTTGGCATTGTATGAATGAAATGTGCATTATCTGCTCTGTGAATCCGTCTTTCCTTTTACTTGCTAATCGTGACTGTTTAGCGAGACTATTGTGTTTGACTGACTAGGAAAGCACTTTATAGAAAATGATTGCAAATACCACAGGATGCCAACATCATTTCACAACAATTGGGAATTTCTTCATTCCCACTGATGGTTGTCCAAACAAACCAACATATTTTTACAATGTATTTTCAGAAGAAGAAGATTATTTATTTATTTATTTATTTATTTATTTATTTATTTATCACAGCAGATACATATTTAACATCTAAACCGGGGCCACAACTGATTTTGGAACAGCTGTACAACCTTGCAAGTATGTGTGGGTGTGTAGAAATGTGGAGGCTCTTGGCTATTGTTCTTTCGCTGTTTTACTCACCTTACAGTCAGTCAGTACAAAGCACATGCAAAGCATTTCATATCGAGCCATGAATTAGAATTTGTTCATCTGCTGGTCAATACTCAAACAGTTTCTTGTGAGTTAATATTACTGCTTGAACCTTCTCAAAGGGAGAATCTGCAGTCCAAATCTTCAATGAAATGTCGACGTAGACTGTTCATATATTTCTGTGCATGAACTCATATTTACAGAAAACATGATGCATAGTAATATCCTTGAATAGATTTGTATTTTATGCATTCATTTTAGTTTACGTTTTAACACAACGCACTAATTTAATAAACGTAATTTTCACATTGCCATTCACATTCTGTCTCTCTGCATGGTCACGTGACAGAATGGGCCGTGGTATTGCTTTGGAGAACAGCCTGGCTTGACACGATGGATTCCAACACGTCACAAAACCCAGTCACAAATTTTACTGATGTGGAAGACACAGAAATTAGTTTGTCTCAGTCTTGCATGTCAAGTCCTTCTGTTGACATTTGAGTCCAAAATGATTTTTGAAAAATATTCAGGCAGCTGGCATCCCCATATCTATGCTGTGAATTAGCCATTCATACTGTAACTCTATCTACTCAACACCTGGGCATCACATGTGTCAGGTGTGTGTGTGTGTGTGCATGTGTGTGTGAGAGAGTGAGGGACAATGTGTGTGTGTGTGCGAGAGAAAGAGAGGCAGTGTAATTTGAGAGAGTGTGAGAGAAATGAGATCATGCTTTCATATCTCCTCCCTTTAAAAAAGAAACACACACACATATATATTAGCACCTGCCATGATAAAATTCCTGTTAGTGAGATTCCAAAATGGCCCCCAGAGATGGCCCCTTTCCAACTGAGTGGACACAGGCCGAGAAGCAGAGAGGGGAACGGGGGGGAAGCGGGGGGGAGGGGTTCCTGCTGCCCTCCAACAGCTCCCCAGTTCAGCTGTCTGCTGAATAGGAGCAGGGAGATGAGCCAGGCACGTACGGCTTGGCTCCTCCAGAGGCCTCAGCACTGCTGTTCCTCCGCGCGCCGGCTCCAGCCAGGTCAGATGTAAAACACGGCTCAGAACATGTCGCCTTCCCGTCGCTGTTTGCCGTCGCTGTTCGCCACGGCCATTTGCTGTGCCGTTTCTCTCAGCCCACATATCTGCCCTGGGGTGAGCCTGTTCCACACAGTGCATCATATCTTATGATTATGCTCTTGTGTATCGGAAAATAACAAAAATATATATCGTTCATGCATTCTCCTTTAGCACGTGAACCACCTAATCGTGATGGTATATGAGAAGAGTGAGTAAATTATTATGTTTTCTGGAATTCTCACCTCAGGAAAACTATTTTCTCTCAAGTTTTCTTGAATGTACTTCAATTAGCACAACATTGTCACTATGAGTTTTTGAGCACACAATAAAAATAAATTGGAATTCAGGTTATCGGAATTTATAGAAAACACAAACAGCTTTTGAGATTTGACATCAATATCAGACTGTAATGAATGCTTTCTGCCTATATTTACACAATAGCAACTCTGGCAATTTGTGCCAAGTTTCCATGGTAACTTCAATGCACTAAAAGATTAACAGAATCCAGTATTTTATTAGCGTTTAAATACTCAATTTATATTTTCATTGATTTTAAGATATAAAAATAGTATTTCTTATACAAATAACCTCATGACTATCTACAATTTTGCTCAGTGTCTCCATGGTAACAGGATATTAATTGTGAGCAAAACTTTCTGACCTCTTTAAATAAAACTATTTTATTTCAGTGTTACTAAATAATTTTTTCACAATATTATTACATTTGATAATAGGGAAGCTACAATTGAAAATAAATAACCCCAATCCTTTAGATTATGTGATAACTTCTGAAGGAAAGGCACACTGCTCCCAGAAACTGCTACTTTCAGTTTCCTTGGTAATACCGCCTTCAGATGCAGTTTGTGTCACAGTAAACAATGTCTGTCTTCCAAGTGCAGGGTTCCAGACTTGTTTTTTTTGCCAAGATGGTGCCAAAGGTCAAATAGATCACATTGATTATTAAGATCCCCTTGAATTTTCCTGAGATCTGCTAATCTCATCTGCACGGGCTTCACTGGCACCCACTGTACTTTTTGGGATTTTCTGGGGCACCCTTCTCCCTGTGCGTATTAATTCATTTATCTATCCATTCATTAATTCACTCACATTCATTCATTCATTCATTCATTCCAGAGATGTTCATCAAATGCAAGTCTGAGTCAAGTCTCAAGTCTCTGAGCTAGAGTCTGAGTCAAGTCTCAAGTCTCCAGAATGGTGCAGCATAAACAACAGTATGGCTATAGAAATTCATCGCGATTCCTAGCCTAATTGAAGATATAGAAACCAGAAGTGTAGAAGACATATGTTGTATATGACATGAAGTGTGTGACTACTGAAGAAGCAGTATTATCAGGGGCACACAAAAAGATAATGGTTAGTTCACCTATATATTCATATATCAATGAACTACCATGCCTGAGCCAACATTTTGGCAAAGCCTTTCTCAAGATGGTCTGGTGTGGTAGGTAATTGATATATCAATAAATAAGATAAAATAAATAGCCATTCTATTTATAAGAGCTCTGTGTGACTCATGTGACGTAATGTCAGCATTACCATGAGCTGTAATATAAGATGATGGTATAATAGGGGCTGGTTACATGAACACATATTAAGATTATTCCTGGACTAAATGCAGTTTTGTATGGATAATCTCCAAATAAATGTATTCAAGGACTAGGCTTAATCTGCATCTGCGACTCAAGAATAATAATTATAACTTTATTTGTCAACGAAGTTATAAAGTGTTAAAATTTGAATCACGTTGCAGTACTGGTTTATTAATGTACTCTTACTTTTTCATTTTAAAATGAAAGGTAACTATTAAGCATTTACTGTAGTCATTCAAAAAACATGTGACATTATTCACTTCGTCATTGTCACGAGTCCTTATTGACGAGTATGAGTGTAGTCTCAGTGCGAGTGCGAGTCCTAGTCGAGTCTGGAGTTCGTGTGCGTCTCAAGTGCAACTGACTCGAGTTCCCATCTCCGATTCATTCATCTCTTCATTCATTCACTCATATTCATTCATCCATCCATTCATTCATTCATTCATCTATTAATTCATTCATTCACATTCATTCATCCATCCTTCCATTCATTCACATTCAGTCACATCCATTCATTCATTCATTCATTCATCTATTCATTCATTCATTAAGTTCATTCTCAGGAGGCATTCTGCCATGGCATGCAAAAGAGGAAGAGGTCCAGTGCATCCCATGGCAGCATGGCCAAGCAGTCAGCATCATTCCTGTTATCCTGACGTAAACCCCAGGCCTTCCCGCAAGTGTCTGCTGAAGGAATTGGACCTCGCTTCACCAGGGCCTGATCTTTTCTCCAAAAAAACAAACAAAAAATGTTGGAACGACCAGCAGCACTGCAGAGTTGAAAATGCAAAATATTTAGCATCATGGCTGTGCTCTACAAACAATATGCTGTGAAGAAGTTGTTGTTTTGTGCCACTTCCTAGTCAGATTTGCTAATGCTAGCTAACTAATGTCATTCTATCATTTATGTTGACAGGGTATGTTAGTGGAGTCCAAGGGTGTCACTTTTGGTTAAAAATATGGGGCAGAAAGCAGCACCCTGAGATGTATTTCATATGCAACAGAAGTGTAGCGAAATTGAGATAAACAAGGCAATCATTTAATCTTATGGGACTACTTATTTAATACTTACTTAATGCGTAGCCTATGTTATAAATTACAGATTTCCTGCCATGATCACGAGGCTAAGAGTTCACAAGTTGCCTAGTTACAGTAGGTAGCAAGCATTGCTTTAGCCAAAAACTGCACAAAGTTAACTATAATAGATAGCTAATAATTATCTTACAATGAAATCCACCGGTCACCTCCTTGAATCTTGCTCTGTTAAAAACACGGAAAAGCTACAGTGGGCAATATGTAGCCAATATCCCCCAATCTATAATGTGCAGATCATGCAAATGTAACAGTACAACCCATTTCTTATCAGTAGTAAGCAATTTTGAAAAAAGCAAAAGACTTAATGAATACATCCTACTTAGTGTCGGAGCTTGAAAATGAAATCAGATGCTCTCACGTTCAGAAACAAAGCCACAGCTCGCAGCAATCAGAACACAATTGTTGATAGGTTGGCTCAGTGGCCCATCAGAAACTCCACACCAGTCTCCTGGAAAAATGCTTTGTCTACTCACTCATCTTCAGTTGAAAAACATAACCCAAGCAAACCACATTGTGGCCACAGCAGAAATGAGATAAAGGTGGGTTCAAATTCCTTAAGTGTTTATCTATCACCCACCTTAAGGGTACAATAGGTAAGATTTTTGTGTTAAAACATTGTTACAAGACCATTGTAAATCCCTTCCTTTCACTGAAAAAGGCTCACTGACATGTTGACTCAGCCTATGCCAGTGTTTATAAAAACACAACTGGTTTCAAAGTATGCAGTGATGCACTCTGTACCAAATAGCTGTGAAATAATTCAAGCTCATTGGTTGAAAAATGGTTCTAATTGCCACAGCCAATGGCGTTTCAAAGTCAGCGTGTTCACAGAGAAGGGGGAGGGATAAACAGTGTTGTGGTTTGAGCTTGTTTGTTGCTGCAATTCCTCTCTTGAGCATTAGAAGTCCAAAATTACCTATTGTACCTTTAATGTTGAAATTGAAAGTGATTGGTAAAAAAAAAAAAAAAAATTTAAGAAAAGAAAATTAAAAAGTTGGTCCTCCAAGAGCTGATGGAAGAACTTTATAACATCAGCTCACCATTATGTTGTAGCATCAAACCAGGCTCTTGTGTCTAATATGGGTCCGCCTTTTAATACAGTCATGCTGTTCCGGATCTGCCCCTCAAATTCTCAGTGATGTCAACTAGGCATACAAAAGAATTTTGATAAAACAGGATGCTGATATAGCCTATAGCTCACACACAGGATGCTGATATAGACTATAGCTCACACACAGGATGCTGATATAGACTATAGCTCACACACAGGGTGCTGATATAGACTATAGCTCACACACAGGATGCTGATATAGACTATAGCTCACACACAGGGTGCTGATATAGACTATAGCTCACACACAGGATGCTGATATAGACTATAGCTCACACACAGGGTGCTGATATAGACTATAGCTCACACACAGGATGCTGATATAGACTATAGCTCACACACAGGATGCTGATATAGACTATAGCTCACACACAGGATGCTGATATAGACTATAGCTCACACACAGGATGCTGATATAGACTATAGCTCACACACAGGATGCTGATATAGACTACAGCTCACACACAGGATGCTGATATAGACTTGAGCTCACACACAGGGTGCTGATATAGCCAATAGCTCACACACAGGATGCTGATATAGACTATAGCTCACACACAGGATGCTGATATAGACTACAGCTCACATACAGGATGCTGATATAGACTTGAGCTCACACACAGGATGCTGATATAGACTATAGCTCACACACAGGATGCTGATATAGACTACAGCTCACATACAGGATGCTGATATAGACTTGAACTCACACACAGGATGCTGATATAGACTATAGCTCACACACAGGATGCTGATATAGACTATAGCGCACACACAGGATGCTGATATAGACTATAGCTCACACACAGGATGCTGATATAGACTTGAGCTCACACACAGGATGCTGATATAGACTATAGCGCACACACAGGATGCTGATATAGACTACAGCTCACACACAGGATGCTGTTATAGACTATAGCTCACACAGGATGCTGATATAAACTATAGCTCACACACAGGATGCTGATATAGCCAATAGCTCACACACAGGATGCTGATATAGACTATAGCTCACACACAGGATGCTGATATAGACTATAGCTCACATACAGGATGCTGATATAGACTTGAGCTCACACACAGGATGCTGATATAGACTATAGCTCACACACAGGATGCTGATATAGACTACAGCTCACATACAGGATGCTGATATAGACTTGAGCTCACACACAGGATGCTGATATAGACTATAGCTCACACACAGGATGCTGATATAGACTATAGCTCACACACAGGATGCTGATATAGACTATAGCTCACACACAGGATGCTGATATAGACTTGAGCTCACACACAGGATGCTGATATAGACTTGAGCTCACACACAGGATGCTGATATAGACTTGAGCTCACACACAGGATGCAGGGGAAGGGTGCTTGGCTACACACAACCACGGCATCATGTGGTGTGGATTATCATCATTATCTCTGCTTGGCCAGGGCTCCCTTGTAATAGAGATGACCATCTCAATGGCACTCACCTGGGTAAATAAAGGAGAAATACATACAAAAAAATATCCCAATTAATGATCCTTATCGCCTTGCACCTTGACAGGGCTCAGTAGAAAAACAAGCATTGTCTTGCAACTTGAAGATATACAGCAGGTCCATTAGCCCTCTAAGATTCAAATGCAAATGACTTTGTGGGCAGACAAATGAGACAGCAGGCATCCATTTTCTCAAAGCATTCATATGCAAGGCATTGTGGGATAGCTGCCTGGCCAGAAGTGTGTACCTGTTGATGACATTATACACATGTAGGGACAGTCCTTGAGGTACTATTGCTTTTGTCAATGTTTTGAAGTTATATGATGAACGATTCATGTCAAAATAATCAGAGAAGTGAATAAATAGGATTAGGATAAGATTTAAGATTTTAGCTACTGTAAATCAGAAGTTAAACTTGAGACATGATCTTTTAAAAATATTTTTGTGAATTTGTGGAGGGACAACATAACAATTTCATACAGTAATTCCTGGTCTGTGGCTGTGTTTTATGATTAAAAATCTAAATCAATAAACCTACTTTTATATTCAAACAGTCATATCTCCTGAAATATTTACTTGATCTCGGTTTGTAGCTGTGATTCTGTAGTGGAAAATCAATTTGTAACATGTATCCATAGTATTTGGTCACATTTAACAATGTTAAAAGGAGAGTGTTTGACTTGATATTTTTTGCTGTAAAATAGACATTGGGAAATATCTAGATGGAGGAGGCACAATCAGTCATATAGATATGAATAGCTACAGATGGCAAATGCATACTGATATTGTATTTTCTTTTGACCAATTACTTTTAGTGTCACTTTCTTGTTGAATACCCATAATGCTTCATTAACAGACAAAGTTATGAGTTATGAGATATTTAATCACAATCAATGTCATTGGTTGCTCTTCCCTGACATATTGATCATGATTCAACATCCAATACTTACATATTCATTAGCAATATTCTCCAAATCTCCAAATATGGACTGGGTATTAAATTTGGGATCTCAACGTCTCTCAACTTATAAATTGGGAAAACGTGTTTTGGCTACTTTTTTCATTTTATTTTCTCCTTTTCAGTGATTCTGATGTCATGGCAGACCAGCCAAGCCGTTTAACAGAAACACTGGGGGAACGGCAGCTTTGTAAGGGGAGAAATTTGAACAGATTTCCTGTCAGAATCATTTCAAGACTCATTGAAGTGTTTCCTTAAGTCACCGAGTCTGCTTCAGCATGTCCCACATCATTTTATACAGTGCTTTTTATTTCTCACACATCATCAGACCCCCCCACCCCCCGTTTCCCCATCTTGCATGTGAGATTTAAACTAAAATACCAGGCTTATTTTGTCTTATTTTCAGATAAGCAGTCTTCCTCTGAAGTTTGATCAAAGACAGATGAAAATGGCAAAATATGCATTTAAGTTTCTTTTAAAAGCTGTACGATGAAGATGAGATGGTACAGCAAAGATTACTGTAAACCCATAACAACTGACAACCGATCCACATAGAACCATTCTTTTCATTAATGAAACATGCAGATAAGCTTCTTCCACTAAATAACATCATCTTCCGCACATCACAATCTCACTATCCACAAAGGTACACAGTGGCCAGCTCCACAGAGCCATGATTTAAGGAAATATAGGTGCATTGTTTTTTTAAATCTCTGTTGATATTAATCCCAATATTTGACTGGACTTGTAATTGGACTAGTGGAGATTGTAATGAGTGGGGACATTTAATAAGAAAGAAAATGTAAAAGACATCACTCCTCTAAGGAAACTGGAGACCCTGAGGCAAAGTGGCCATTCCAATCATGAATCCGGATGTAGTATAACTGCACACATGTATGGGAAGTGTAATGCATAAACACTACAGATCCCAAACTGTTTCCTTAAATAAAACAATCACAGTAATCTGCACTGAAATGGCCAAAAAGAATGAAAAACAGACTTCACAAAGTATATATTTTCTCGGCCCTCCCGCCCAATCAGACATCAGACAGCCGTAGATCAAGACTGTGTTACTTTTACTTCATCAAGCCCTTACCAAATTCATGCTGTTTGGTACCTCAAGGCATAGCTAAGATATGAAACTTAATGAAACAGCAACAACACTCAACCTGAAGGTGTTTATGTTCCCAATGTTGTGAAACTGATACCTCTGATAAGGGGTAGTAAGTGAACATAAGGAAATTACATTACATTATTGGCATTTGGCAGACACTCTTATCCAGAGCGACGTACAACAAAGTGCATACCCGTAACCAGGGATAAGTGCGCTGAAAGACCCTAGAGGGAAGTACAATTTCAATTGCTACCCGAACAACAAAGATAAGGACCAGGGCCTATCTTTTTTTTAATTTTATTTTTTTATTATTATTTTTTTTAAACAAACAAATGAACGAACAAACAAACAACAAAGCAAAAGTGACCAAACTTAACTATCCAAACTAGCCAACTAAAAATACAGATACACAAAGTAAATCACAAAGACAACAATTAAGGTTCACAGGGAGGTAGGGAGGGACGGCTGCTTGAAGAGGTGCGTCTTCAGTTTGCACTTGAAGGTGGGGAGAGATTCTACAGTGCTGACCTCAACGGGGAGTTTGTTCCACCACCGTGGAGCCAGAACAGACAGTAGTCGTGAGCGTGAGGTGGAGGTTCGGAGAGGGGGAGGTGCCAAGCGGCCTGTGGAGGCTGAACGAAGAAATGGCTTGTTCACTCAGTGACCACTTTATCAAGTGTACACCACCTTCTTAATGCCAATGTCTCATCAGCCAATCATGTGGCTGCAAATGAATGCATAAAAACATGCAGACAGGGTTAAGAGGTTCAGTTGTTCAGACCAAACACTTTGTCCGTGGAATGATTGTTCAAACAGGGTGGTCTGAGTATCTCAGAAACTGCTGACCTCCTGGGACTTTCATGCACAAAAAACAACCAGTGATCAGCAGTTCTGCAGGCAGCATCACATTCTTAATGAGAGAGGTCAGAGGGGCATGGCCAGACAGGTTCAAGCTAACAGGATGGTGACAGTAACTAAAATAACCACACGTCACAATAGTGGTATTGCAGAAGACCATCTCGGAACACACAACGCATAAACCTTTGCAGTGGTTGGGCTGCAGCAGCAGAAGACCAATAAGACAAATCAATATGTCTAATAAACACCTATTAATGTGATCAATGAGTGTGTCTTTTCTCAGTCCAAAATAAAACGATTTATTCAAATCTGAAATACACCTACTGTTCTGACCACATCAGCCTAATTTAGTTCATCTTTGACATGAGAAAATGAAAACAAAAGAACAGAAATTTTCATTATAATGAATGTGCGGTAAATATCTAGGGCTTACATGTAGCCATTCATATTTAATATCCAATATACACACAGTGGTGAAAAGATGAATAATATTTGTGGGCAAAGAAATTAGCATCTTACTGTTAAATTACACATTAATTACACAGCCTCATAAAGGAATACTATAACTTTGAACTCCTCTAGATGGCAGAGTTAATTATTTCCAATTAGTAACAAAATTTCTTCAGTGACATATCAAACCTTTTAATATCAGACTTTTTTTAACCCAGCGAAGAAACTTAAGGGTTTCTGTTGTGTTTCTCTTGTACGTGGGGAATACTAATTTATAGCATGCTTTACCTTTCTGATGTTGTGGTCTGTGCTCTTGCTGAGTTATAATTAGAAGATAAAATGCCAAGGCCTGATTACAATCAAGCATATTATGGGGATTTTTGAGTACAATTTCAGTTTGGCACTGAGAGCCTGGACAGTGGTCCTATAAATAGCTTCAATGTGTTTGACATGACCAGAGATCTCTCCGCATTCGACTAATGATTGAATGCATTTTCCTTCTTTATGGTTAATTCATTATATATTTATGGCAGCCTCAACAATTGGCAAAGTTACAATAGGTAATTTCAGACTCCTAACGGTCAAGAGAGGAATTGCAGCAACAAACACCCTCAAACCACAACACTGTTTATCCCTCCCCCTTCCGTCTGAGCGTGCTGATGTTAAACCCGCCCTCTTTATCTCACTATAGTAACTGCATGATTAAAAAAACTCAATGTTAAGTACAAATACCGGTATTTGAATTCAGAATCAGTTCGCCGCTATGGTTTCAGCGGCCCCTTTACTTCCTGTTATTCAGGATGTGATGTCATCGCACACATTCACACACACAGACTGGGCCTGGAAGCACCTGAGATGAGCATTCCCCTAATCAGAGCGGAGATAAATCCAGAGATGGAGACACAGCGTTCCCTGAGAGACATGCTTCATGCTGTTCCTAATGAAGACCAGCATGCTGGCTTACTGCCTGTCATAAGTCATCATAACAGACCCTTAACTCAGTGGATATTATGGTCCTCTAAGCCACCAAAAGCCTTTAGAGCAGGGAGACAATATCTAGATCCAGATTAAGATCTGTACACGTTAATACGTTCAAAAACAAACTGACTGCACAGTTCACAGTGTCATTCTCCCTCTGAGGATTAACACGGGTGACCACCTTAAGGAATGCAAGAGCTACTGTTTAAATTTAGCTACTATTTTTTCAATTTTTTACTCAGTTTCATGGTAATTGTTTATTTTCATAACCAATATACAAGTGGAGTTAATTTATTTCTAAACGGAGCAATTAGAATAATAAGCTCAATATGCTGGTGTTAAAAAATCATCTGACCTGCAGGACGAGAATACAAATCATAGTGGTTTCCCAAAATAGACAATGATTTCATGACAAATTCTGTAGAAACACAACATTTTGACAACGTGTGTTTTCATGCACAAAGATTCATTGAAACATATTGCAGAAAGTTACATACCAACACTGGATCCAAAAGTTTAAGCTATTTGAATGCATGGTAGGGTTCACAATTATTAATGTTACACGTTACCCAATTACACAATGTATTACAGTATACAACATATTTCAATAGGCTTTATTTTCCTAGTTTAAACAAAGGAGCTCGTTTAAGAGTTGTAATCTCCAAGGAAATCTGATGTTCTGCGTCTAAATCCTTTCTTCAGCCCAGTGATTAACTGTGTGTGTGTGGGTGGGTGGGTGTGCATGTGTGTGCGTGTGTGTTTGCGCATGTGCAACACTTATCTTTTTAAGCATTGAATGAATGTGATGCTCTGTTGTAATGGACCCATAAACACCTGTGTTACCCAGGGGCCCATAAACACCTGTATTACCCAGGGGCCCATAAACACCTGTGTTCCTCAGGGGCCCATAAACACCTGTGTTCCTCAGGGGCCCATAAACACCTGTGTTACCCAGGGGCCCATAAACACCTGTGTTCCTCAGGGGCCCATAAACACCTGTATTACTCAGGGGACCATAAACACCTGTGTTCCTCAGGGGCCCATAAACACCTGTGTTCCTCAGGGGCCCATACACACCTGTGTTCCTCAGGGGCCCATAAACACCTGTGTTCCTCAGGGGCCCATAAACACCTGTGTTACCCAGGGGCCCATAAACACCTGTGTTCCTCAGGGGCCCATAAACACCTGTGTTCCTCAGGGGCCCATAAACACCTGTGTTACCCAGGGGCCCATAAACACCTGTGTTCCTCAGGGGCCCATAAACACCTGTGTTCCTCAGGGGCCCATACACACCTGTGTTCCTCAGGGGCCCATAAACACCTGTGTTCCTCAGGGGCCCATAAACACCTGTGTTCCTCAGGGGCCCATACACACCTGTGTTACTCAGGGGCCCATAAACACCTGTGTTCCTCAGGGGCCCATAAACACCTGTGTTCCTCAGGGGCCCATAAACACCTGTGTTCCTCAGGGGCCCATAAACACCTGTGTTCCTCAGGGGCCCATAAACACCTGTGTTCCTCAGGGGCCCATAAACACATAATCATAAACATCATGGGGTACAGCGGTTGAAATGGGGGGTGAGTGAAGTGATGCGGTCTGTGGAGCAGAGGGTCAGGATGCGCCGCAGCAGAGACGGTTTCACACTCACACTAGTGAGCCTGTGTGACGCGTGTGCGTGGCTTAGGCCCTCATTAAATCTGCTGTTTGCAGGTGATGCCCCGCCCCCGCTCTGCCCCCCCAGCGCGGCCTGTTCCAGCCACCCGGGCGGTAATGTGCAGGGACAGACCAGGCCACGCTGGCAGATGGAGGGTTGACCTGGAAAACCTGCCCCCTTTTCCTGGGATCAGCCGGCAGCTGACAGGTATTATTTCATAAACCAACGTCTAAAAGGAACTGCCCTATCCCCTCCCACATTAATCTAGGACCGCAACCAGCCATGTTACATCGGTGTCAGGACAAATCTGTCTCCACGCGCAAGGAGAGAGAAAGTGCCTTTTGATGAAGCTCTTCATAAATTTTAATATTACATGTCACTGAAGGCAATGTGTTGTCTCCAAACTCATTCATATTTCAACAGATCAGTGTATAATAACAACAAACCGGGATTTTTACATTTGTTTTACCTGCAATGAACTTGCACATGTAGCTGTGCCTGATGACATCATTCTCTGACCGGAAGATTTTTGTTGTTTCTGTTGTTTTAATTGTTGTTTTTTTTATTTTTATTTTTATAAAAAGTTTGGTTTATCTTAATGAGGTCTCATCAAATTAAGGTTTCTCAAAGTATTTAAAATGCCAATACAGCTGATTTAACATTTTCATTAGCCTATGTGCAAAAGGCACATAGAAAAACCCTGTAAACTGAATATGCTTTTCATATTGATTAAATTATGTTATTAATATTGAAACATGTACTATAAAGAGCACAAAAACAGTTAAAAACTAAATGAAACAGATAATTGTTGTGACCACCCTTCACCTTTAAAACTGCAGTAGTTTTCTTAGGTAACTGGTCCTGCAGTTTGGTAGGTTGTTACACACATATTGGAGGATTTTCCACAGTTCTTCTGCAGACTCTGGCTCTCCAGCTAATCCCAGGCAGCCTCAATAAAGTTTATCTGAAAAGTGATATACAATACAAAATCCGGAAAATGATCTAACATTTACGTTTTTGGAAAACAAAAGTTTAGAAATCTCAACTGACTCAACTTTTCTACGGACACACTAATGTAGTCTAAGCTAAAGTTTTAATTCTAGGGTCTCTATGACATTTGTATAGTACTGTATATATGTTTGAACCCACAGTCAGTAGCAGAGGTATTGCAGGTTTATAACATTTTGTAGACTCAAGGACTTGAGGATACAAGTTCATATTCTACTGTGGAACACAATGGTGTGACATCAATGCAAATGTATATTTCCTTCCTGTGTCCAATATATCCCATCTCCTGCTCCACTTCATATAATACATGATGTATAAACGGAGAGCGAAGACTCTATATTTTATACTGTGTGGTTTCAGTGCCGTTTTATGATTCGAGTGCCAAGCCTTCTGAGCTGGCCCAGCACTCGGGCTTGACTGAGCTCTTTCAGACTGCCCCGGCATGACTGCTCCCAGTTCCTCTCTCTCTCTCTCCTCCTTGCTTTCTTCTTTCTCTCTTTTTCAAAACCACTCCTCCAACCAAATTTATCAGACATGTTTAATCCTTCTGAAATAAGTGTGGAAATATGTAAATCACTGAAACAGTCCCCTTTGAGAACAGACCATGAGAAACTAGTAGATAGAACTGGCCTTGCCTGTGCACAGTGTTAGCGTAGCGGGCAGACCTGGCCTTGCCTGTGCACAGTGTTAGCGTAGCGGGCAGACCTGGCCTTGCCTGTGCACAGTGTTAGCATAGCGGGCAGACCTGGCCTTGCCTGTGCACAGTGTTAGCGTAGCGGGCAGACCTGGCCTTGCCTGTGCACAGTATTAGCGTAGCGGGCAGACCTGGCCTTGCCTGTGCACAGTGTTAGCATAGCGGGCAGAACTGGCCTTGCCTGTGCACAGTGTTAGCATAGCGGGCAGAACTGGCCTTGCCTGTGCACAGTGTTAGCGTAGCGGGCAGAACTGGCCTTGCCTGTGCACAGTGTTAGCGTAGCGGGCAGAACTGACCTTGCCTGTGCACAGTGTTAGCGTAGCGGGCAGAACTGGCCTTGCCTGTGCACAGTGTTAGCGTAGCGGGCAGACCTGGCCTTGCCTGTGCACAGTGTTAGCGTAGCGGGCAGAACTGACCTTGCCTGTGCACAGTGTTAGCGTAGCGGGCAGACCTGGCCTTGCCTGTGCACAGTGTTAGCGTAGCGGGCAGACCTGGCCTTGCCTGTGCACAGTGTTAGCGTAGCGGGCAGACCTGGCCTTGCCTGTGCACAGTGTTAGCGTAGCGGGCAGACCTGGCCTTGCCTGTGCACAGTGTTAGCATAGCGGGCAGAACTGGCCTTCCCTGTGCACAGTGTTAGCGTAGCGGGCAGACCTGGCCTTGCCTGTGCACAGTGTTAGCGTAGCGGGCAGAACTGGTCTTCCCTGTGCACAGTGTTAGCGTAGCGGGCAGACCTGGCCTTGCCTGTGCACAGTGTTAGCGTAGCGGGCAGAACTGGCCTTGCCTGTGTACAGTGTTAGCGTAGCGGGCAGACCTGGCCTTGCCTGTGCACAGTGTTAGCGTAGCGGGCAGACCTGGCCTTGCCTGTGCACAGTGTTAGCGTAGCGGGCAGACCTGGCCTTGCCTGTGCACAGTGTTAGCGTAGCGGGCAGACCTGGCCTTGCCTGTGCACAGTGTTAGCGTAGCGGGCAGACCTGGCCTTGCCTGTGCACAGTGTTAGCGTAGCGGGCAGACCTGGCCTTGCCTGTGCACAGTGTTAGCGTAGCGGGCAGACCTGGCCTTGCCTGTGCACAGTGTTAGCATAGCGGGCAGACCTGGCCTTGCCTGTGCACAGTGTTAGCGTAGCGGGCAGACCTGGCCTTGCCTGTGCACAGTGTTAGCGTAGCGGGCAGACCTGGCCTTGCCTGTGCACAGTGTTAGCGTAGCGTAGCGTAACTTGACTGGTTCGCTAGCGAAGCACGGTGAGGTGCGGTAAAGTGAAGACCGTGTAACAGGTTACCGTGACAACACCCTCTGGCACCGAAACCCTCAAATTCAAAATAATGTTGTTGCCATTGGCTGGCGTCGATTTTGTCTTCAGCTGACTGGTAACATGTTTGTTTCTGGAGTCCATGGGCAAGTCGAGATGCCAGGATTCAAATCAAATGGCAAATCTCTATCTCGTTACATTAGTACAGTGTGAATCGGAGTTATAGATGGCAAACTTTTTATTTATTTCTTTCCTCCTCCATAGATGTGAAACGTGTTGCTATTCAGTCAATTGATTTATGTTGCTTTAAAATGTGGGTCTCATCGAAGTCCAGAAACTAAGCCGCACTCTAGGGCCAATTAACCAAGCTTTCGCCTTATACCCGGCCCCCTCCGATGCATCTCAATCAATCCAAATGCCCATAGGTGAAATGCCAGATCTGATAGCACATCACTCTCTATGAATTCTAAGCTGTGGAAGAGCCTTGTGATTATTAATCTCTGCAATATCCCAATACTGTACACTGCCCTGGCTTGATTAGTAGATTGAATCACACAGATTCCTCTTTGTTTACGAGGACTGTAGATAAAAGATAATTTCTGGTCCTGTATTGTAAGCATATAAGGTGGTACAGGGCCTATGGCATTATACTGACATCACCCGATTTCATAGTTGTCATGTTCCTACCCTGGACTACTGATATATGAATGATTTTTTGGGTTCTTATTATTTATGATGCATGCATTTCCCGAAAAGCTACAGTCCATAGTGTTGAGTGCCTCCTCTCCTGTTAAGAGTGCCAGAATCATGATTGCAGTGAACACTCGTCTGTAGGAATAAACTGGCTCCAGTCCTCCCAGTGTGTGTTTTCATCTAGCGATCATCATCACACCACTTTCATTTACTGTGTCAGTCCCTTTCAAATCCCTTCTGGACTGTCTGAGGGAAAATAGCCTTATTCTGTTACAGGTACAGTGAGCTTTCCTTCTCTTCCTTGGAGATCATAATTCATATTAGATAAATACATATACGGTTAAAAAGGTATGTTGTTGGTGTGTTGTTTTTAGGGACTTTTTAAAATGCTTCCTGTTATGAAACAAAAAATAGTATATTACTTCACACGTTTCTTTAGCTACAGAACTGCTGGCTCAGTGTTCAAGAATGATAGCTACCTTAAACTAGCATGGCTAGCTAGAATGACTAATGGCTAGTTACTGTGGATATGGTTTTTCAGTGGATTTTAACAAAAAAGAAGATAGTAATCATGTATATTAAAGCAGGCCATACATACAGTATATGTGTATGCAAAACATCTAATTAGCTAAAGGAGATTTACTGGGGCCAATAGACATTTAAAAATTAAAGATCCCATCCCTTGGTTGTCTAGCAACAGCCAGGTGGGTAGTTTCCAAATTTCCACCAATGTTAAATGAATGCTTCTTGCCAACTGTATTTGCTGCTTCACCGATTACGGGCATCTCAAATTTAGCCTTTTAAAAAAAAAAAAACTATATAAAAAAAAGATCTGTGTTCATTTATATATAACTGCAGACATCCAATGTAGTTGGATGCCAAAAGCAAACAATCTGAAGACCATTTGGCCAATACTGAAAACTAAAACTATTTCATTCCGCTGACCCGTTAATTAACCTCCTAAATGCACATATGGTCCCATAGTCTCCTGACTTCTCAGACAGCAGATACACACTCTGCCTTCACTAGTCTATATTCCGCCTTGTGTTGCAGTTACTTACGTCAAACTGATTATAATTCTGGGATGATATATTGGATGTGGGTAGAATGCAGTGGGAAAGCTTGATTTGCCCTCTTAATGGTATAATGTGTTCCGATGTGCACAGAGTGACCTTTAATTAATGTATACTGCTGTCTGCGATCATAACCCAGAAGACCGCCACCAGATTTTACAATTACCTAATTTAACCTGCTGTATGTACGTGACCTTTTTACAAGCGCTCGCTGTGACCATCTGAGTCGAGACATGCAGGACATCTGGTCTGGTGAGAGGGCGGCTGTGTCTCGTGTCCTTGTCCTGAAGGCTTTTGGAAGACACAAGCTCCCTAGTTCACAAAATGGAGGCGTTTTTTAGAAGGGAACCGATAAATAGTGAAGACAAAACAGTCGGTAAGTCAATCAAGTATTTTAGTCTCATATTTAGACGTAAAATATTATTTCAGAGACTTACATTTGCTAATGAGTTTAACTTATTCCAATAGGGTAAGACAATTTCACTTGTCAGGCCAATGGTAACTCCAAATAATCAAAAACTTTATACTTCATTCTCAGTACAAGACAGAAAGCACTTAAGAGAGACTTTTTCACAGTCTACAGAGCTCTTGCACGAGAGTGTGCCATTTCTCATAGATATTTAGCCAAATTAATTTGCCAATATGATGACATCATTTTGTATCACAATGAAAGTAGATTTCATGGTCTTTTTACTTTTTTTGACGTTGATGTTATTTTCCCAATGAATGTTACCCTCTCTGGAATATGTTTAATTTGTCTTACATTTCAAATATTTACCCACATTACAGAAGCCGGACCATGCCATTTTGTGGTACTCCATATATCTGAAATGAATTGGGATGTGCACATAAGTATATTAATATTACATGTATAGCCGTTTTCATACATTATGCTATGTATACCATTATCATTGATTATCATCAACATCTAATTTCAACTGCAAAATATACTAAACTACCATATACTAAACTGCCATATACTAAACTGCTATATACTAAACTACCATATACTAAACTGCCATATACTAAACTGCCATATGCTAAACTACCATATGCTAAACTACCATATACTAAACTGCCATATACTAAACTACCATATACTAAACTGCCATATGCTAAACTACCATATGCTAAACTACCATATACTAAACTGCCATATACTAAACTACCATATACTAAAGTACCATATACTAAACTACCATATACTAAACTGCCATATACTAAAGTACCATATACTAAACTACCATATGCTAAACTACCATATACTAAACTGCCATATACTAAACTGCCATATGCTAAACTGCCATATGCTAAACTACCATATACTAAACTGCCATATACTAAACTACCATATACTAAACTGCCATATACTAAACTACCATATGCTAAACTACCTTTAACAATGCAGGAACGACAGCTGCATGTGTTGAATGCTTGAATTTGAAGTAAATTTTCAGTGAATACAACACATCGGTATTCATTTTTCTGTCAATGTTTCATTAGTTTTGGGAATTATTAGCAACGATTAACTCCAGAGTGATTCAAAGCAGAGTTTGGACAAACATTTTAGCTGTGGCACATAAAAAACCCAAAAACAAAGTGTTAATCTCTGCCTGTTTATCTAGACCCCGTATCTAAAACAAGGCATTAACATCTGCACACCATTTAGACTCAAAGACGCAGTAATAACAGTGTCTGCAGAGTGCTCACTGCAGCCAAATCCCACAGCTGAACAGTGTCATGCAGGTTTGTGCTCCTCTCCTAACCGTTATTGATTGGGCCTTTGTACACATCCAAGCTGTTTCACTTTACAGAAATAATGTCGACGAAAATATGTGCTGTTGGTCGCATCCGACGGCCACCTCAGTCACGGGTCCCGCCCCGCCCTCCAACAAGACCCTTCATGGAACAACATGCACAGCTTTAATCACAAAGAGAAAGACAGGAGACCATGAAATGCTGTCAACTTCTAAATAATCATGTTAGCTGCTCTGGTCAGAATCCTGGGATCTCTCTTAAAGTACAGTCGAAGGAAAACATTATATTTTATATTCAAGTGCCACGCATTTGTTTATTACTATGTGTGTTTGTGTGTGCACACGCATACAGGGACACACTCACACGTTGAATATTATTTTATTATTGCTATTACAGTAATTAATTCCTTTCATAGTATTGATCCTTTACAAATATTTTCCAAGGTATCTTAATTACTCTCAAGAAGCATTTCTTTGGCTGGTGGACAACACAAATAAGTTGATTTGCATTTCTGTGTTGCGAGTGTTTTGGCAGTCTGCGTGCTAGTCCAGATTGTAACCCCTATTTCTGCCTCCAAAACCTGCCTTGGAGGAGGGTCCACAGAGGGATTAGGGATTTAGTGGGTAAGGTAAGTGTGACTACAAGCTTTGGCTTGCCATCTGCTCCCCAGCAGAGAACGGGCCAACCTGTGCAGCCTGCAGCAAAGACCTGGGCACCATGCTAAATCCAGGCCCAGCCAACCTGGCTGGCCAGCCAATCACCATCACTCTGCTGATTAGCTGTAAGAAGCGCTCCATATGTAGCAAAGTTTTTTTTTTTCCCTCTCTTCTTCTTCTTCTTCTTCTTCTGTGTATCTCCCCCCCCCCCCCCCCCCCGTTTCCTGCATGAATAAAATATGCACAATATGCATGTAGGGCGTGTGGAGAGTGGACTCTGACCCCGCAGTGCTAAATGAAAGCGCTCAGGCGTCCCTCCCCCTAACCTCTGGATGAATAATAACCCCGAGGCCCCGGGTCCCAGCGCTTTCGGCGGGGCTGTTCCAGGAAACAAACGACAGGGGTTTTGGGGCCCCACCTCCTCACCCCTGGGTAATAATCTCATTTATTTAACGACGACTTATTAAAAACGACAGAAACGGACAGGTTTCCTTACAGCTGGCGTGAGACTCAATGTGCTGGCCGACCAGCAGATACCTGCCATCTTCCTCGTTAGACATCTGAGTGTGTGTGTGTGTGTGTGTGTGCGTGTGTGTGTGTGTGTGTGTGTGTGTGAGCGGGAGAGAAACATAATGCTCATTATTAAATTGCAGGCAAAGCCTTTGCCAGGAACCTATTTCTCAGCATTAATTATTCATATTTTATTTCAGTAATCCAATACTCAGGTGAGGAGTGTGGTGATAGAATGTGTAATTTTAAAGTGTAATGGTGATGCGGGTCGAGCCGGGGATTAGAAATAAAATATAACTCGCTAATGGATGTATAAATCTGAGATGTACATTTAATATATCTTGTTTTATGTTTATTTTCTTTATTGCATTTTTTTTTTTTTTTTTTTGTTGCTTGAAGCGAAATGCGTCGCATTGACCTTTTCTAATGTTTCAAGAAGTTCCAGTTGAAGCCGGTGATTTCACATGGCACAGTAACAAAGGGGTCCTATGAAAATCAATGCCGTCATATCGGGGGGGCATTAATCACTGTCTCTCACTCCACCTTGAGAAATGGTGCTGGAACGGGAGAGGAAGACTTATGATATTTGCCAGGCTAATTCATTACATTTGCATGCGTATGTTCATGCATACCACTATGTACAAATGTATGCCTTTATTTGCATTTTTGTCTTTCAAATGTAATGCAGTATTGAGTTAAAATAATATATGTGTAAAATATCAATCTTAATTAGACTATATTTTCAAATGCAATTTGAAATTTGCATTTTGAGCTCACGTTTTATTATAGAAAATGCAAGTCATTTGTTGACTGAATGCCTGCAGCCATCATGATGTTTAATATTTAATAGAGCCTGTTTTGAAGTTGTGATCATATATTATTTTGATTGCATTAGCATGGCATTGATTGTGTTTGCTTATGAAAGATGTGGCTGAACGGCCTTACCTGCGGATGCTTGTACACATGCTCTGATTGGTCACATTTCTCCTCATCCCTTCTGCTGAAATTCCTGTGCTGACCCCAGGAAATGAGCACTGCGTGTCCTTCTGAATTAAGACAGCATGTTTATGTACGAGTCCATGTTTTTGCAATCATTGCAAACGTGGGTCCTTCTGCTAGGGCACTGGAAGCACTGATACTAGTTTAATTTAGAAAAGCAGTTTCACTGATATTGTACATAGAGTATCATTATGGTTTAATCTTACCTTTATTTTCATGTGTGTGTATCTTAAGGGGCTTGAGCCTTATTATTATTATTATTATTATTATTATTATCAGTAGTAGTAGTCGTAGTAGTAGTAGTAGTAGTAAAAGTAGCTTCTCCTCCATATGCTTTTTCAGCGTTTCACAGTTTAAATTAATAACAAGTCCCTGTGATATTTAGCACTGGCCCTTATCTTGGAGAATGTGAACTAGTTTACTGTGCCGTGGAAAAATATTTGCCCCCTACTTCATTTCCTCTGTTATTGCAATTTTTTCCACACGGAATGATTTCAGATCTTTAGATAAAATAGAATCCAAGACAAACAGAACCTGAGTAAACACAATACAAATGTATTCATTATTATGGCCTTCACTTAATGAAAAGGTTATCAAACACCCAGTTAACCCTTTGAAAAGTAATTAAACTATATACAGTAACTGGCTGCACCTCCTTCAGCAACAATAACTGACGCCAAATGCTTCCAATAATTTGATATCAGTCTTTTACATTTAGCCCACTCTTCTTTGCAGAACTGATTTAATTCAGACAGATTGATAGATATGTAAGCATGAAATGCTCATTTCAAGTCCTGCCACAGACATCTATTGGCTTCAAGTCAGGACAATGACTTATTTTCATTGAGTATGAACTTGCCTTTGGATTTTGGATCATTCTCTTGCTGCACGACAAAATTATACTTCAGCTTCAGCTCACAGACAGATGACCGGACATTCTTCTTAAGAATTGTATTTTACAGAGCAGAATTTGTGGTTCCTGCAAGTCGTCCTGGTCCGGAGGCAGCAAACAAACCAGACAAAATGAGACCTGTGTAATCCAGAGTGTTTACTCATCTGTCCATAGAACCACAGAAGTCTTGGGCATCATCCAGGTGTTTTTATGCAAATATAAGATGAAGATTGCTTCTCTTGGTTAGCAGTGGTTTCTTCCATGAAGAGATGCTGTGGCAGGATCTGAAACGAGCAGTTCATGCACTAAAACCTGAATTAGAACAGTTCTCCACAGTGACATCAATATGAAAGATGGGCATTACTCATACTCTGAATAGTATGGGGGCGGCCTGTAGCGTAGTGGTTAAGGTAAATGACTGGGACACGCAAGGTCGGTGGTTCTAATCCCGGGGTAGCCACAATAAGATCCTCACAGCCCTTGAGCAAGACCCTTAACCCTGCATTGCTCCAGGGGAGGATTGTCTCCTGCTTAGTCTAATCAACTGTATGTCACTCTGGATAAGAGTGTCTGCCAAATGCCAATAATGTAATGTAATGTAATAGACTACAGCAACAGATTTGTGTAAGGCCCCTGCTCACACAAACAACATCTTTTTTTCTGTGGAATTGATGAGTAAGAGGAGAAAGTAATGTTGTACTTTTTTGTAACTTTTTCCAATTTCTGATTTGTCTTGTTTTGCACATTTTAGCACTTTTCTTAGTGTACCTGTAATATGCCTTGACACATTTTTATCTTATGCATATAGTACATGCAACCACTATGATTGAGAAATAAAACTTGACAAGGTTGCGTCCCATATTTTGGTTTCATAATCTTTATGCAGTAATGCTGGACTTACACTTTCTCGGTAGTAAAGAAAACGCCAGCCTTTCTCATTTTAAGGGGGCAATTCATAGGGGTGATTTGGGAGTTTATTAACTTTTTTCATTAAATAGTGATTAGAAAATGTGTTTTATGTTTACTCAGGTTCCCTTTGTCTCATATTACATTTTATCTGAAGATCAGAGGCCATTCAGCATGACAAACATTGTTGCATAATAGAGGAAATCAGGAAGGGGGCAAATAATATTTCATGGCACGATGTACTGTACCATGGCAAACAGAAAGCGTCCTTTACCATTGTGCAGTTGTTATGTGTACAGTGCAATAATGCCTATACTGTATGTATAATTGCAATCATACCCGTGATTTTAAGGATTATATTTTCAATTATTTTTCTTAAGTATGATTGTACGAGGAGGAATTACAATATAATGGTAATACAGAAGCATGTGGCAGTCCATCCATAGACTCCAGCAGCTCTTAGCCAGGTATTAGCGTTCATATAAACACCATTATTGCTTTGTAAAATGTATATAAAACGTTTTAGCCCAGAACAGATGGAGCTTGTCAACAAATGGTGACGTCACCGGTGTGAAGTGCAGCAGCTGTTATTTTTATGTACGAAAGACGGATTTGGGATTTTGGCACGGGAGTCTTGACACGGAAACCCTTGTGAGGAGAAGCATTACATGTGCCCCTCCGACGTAATCCGTGCCAGCGAGCCAATCGCTCACACAGTGCACATGTGACTAATGTATTTCCCCAGGGAGCATGTAGAAAGAAAGTTTATCAAAGCCCATACAGTGAATGTTCAGCAGTCTATCAATCTGTCATCGTGTTGCTCCATTTATGTATTTCTGCTGCTCGTTGACCGATAATGAGAGGGCTGCTCATCATCCTGAGCTGATGTTATTGATGTTAAATTAAACTTTTCTCTGGGATGGCAGGTATGTTCACCTGACTGGGTGGATTCCATATCTAATATACAGATATACACTCAATGAGCACTGTATTAGGTATGTATTAGACTTATTGGTCTTCTGCTGCTGTAGCCTATGCACTTAGAGGTTTGACATGTTGTGTGTTCAGAGATGCTCTTCTGCACACCACTGTTGTAATGTGTGGTTATTTGCGTTGCTGTCTCCTTCCTGTCAGCTTCGACCAGTCTGGCCCTTCTCCTCTGACCGCTCTCATTAACAAGGCCTTTCTGCCCACAGAACTGCTGCTCACTGGATGTATTTTAGTTTTTTGCAACATCCTCTGCAAACTTTTGAGACTGTTTTGCATGAAAATCCCAGAAGATCAGCAGTTTCAGAGATACTCAAACCACCCTGTCTGGCACCAGTAATCATACCACAGTCAAATCACTTAGATCACGTATTCCATATTCTAACATTTGGTCCAAACAACAGTTGAACCTCTTGGCCAAGTCTGCAAGTTTTCATGGATTTAGTTGCTGCCACATGATTGGCTGATTAAATATTTGCATTAACAAGCTACCTAATAAATTGCTCACTGAGTGTACTTAAAAATATTGGAAGTACTGTATGCACTACCTTGTGATTGACAAGTCCAAAAAACTCTAACTGTATTTAATGAACCGTTTCGCTCTTTGCCCCTCACTGTTTTTGTCCGTGACGCTCTAAAATACAATTTATGCGGAACCAGTTAAACAAAAGAAGCAAACTTTGCCATTCCAATCTCTCTTATTGCACTGCCGCCCCACTCAAATGAATACTATTTACATAATCTGATTCACCACCCCCTACCAAAAGAGCCCAACAGTGGCTGTAAATTCTGTTCAGACACCGCACAACTTTGTGACACCGTGGGCAAACACCTAAATGGAGATGAAATCATAGTTTTGCTTCCTTTTTTAACAACAATAAGGGTGGAATGAATGAAAAGCGGAGTGTCCCTCCCCTTCCCTGATATGAAAAAGCCATTAGGTCACAGAATATGCATATATCTTCCGTGCTCTCTTGTCGACTGCAATTTGGGTAGAAAAGGAAAGGTCAGAGACGCTAGTCAGATTGCACTCAACAAATTCTAAAAAGGCTCGGTGGTCACACCGAATGGATTCGCTGCAACATAATTAGGGCCCAGAATTCCCTGTGCTCACTCCCAAGCGTGTGCCAGTCAAAAACCACCCCCTCCCCAAACCGCCTTTAACCTCTGTTACTGCTCCGCCAACACAACCCCCCCCCCGTCCCACCTTCTCATTGTTCCAGCTGCGCGGCACCTAACATTGGCCACAGATGTGGCGGCGGACGCATAAATTAGTCATCAGCATTAGCATTACCCCGCGCATGGCACCCTGTGCCAACTGCTCTCTGCGCGGCCATTAAAGGTCATGTTTTGATGACTGAATGCCACACTGGCACCTTAGATCCCTGGAGGAGCGTTCCCCAGGTGCGCGTGAAAGGTTAAAAATTACCTTCCCGGCGACACCGTCTCTGCCCAAGGAAATAATTAGAGGTTTTTAGGAAGGGCGGAATGCCTTCCTGTCAGATGACAGAGAGGTACCTAATGGCCGTTTTCTGGGGAAGAGTCAAACAGCCTGTCAGCCCTGACAGGACAAATGAGCATAATGGCAGCGTGTAAATGGGAAGTCTGTTCCTTTCAGCGGATAAAATGGCAGCGTAACACGGGAATGGTGTAAGGCCTAACCTTTGCATAAATCTGTTAACACGTGTATTAAGGCTCTTTTAAATTGAGCCTCCCTGCTTCTCCTTCCCCCGGAGGTGGCGGCCTGCTCATGTTTATTCTAACAGAGCACTTTCAATGAGCTTTAAATGAAATTAAAATGTACAATTAGGATTATTGTACTGATCCACTACGAAATAATGCTATTTAGCAATCATTCATTACCCATGTATATAAACATGCAAAATGAGGTTTACTGTACTTCAATACTGAACGTAAAAAAAACACATTCAGTATAATTAATGGTGAGTGTACTTTTTGATTTGTTTATTTTGTAATAAGCATCATATTAACCACAGATAATTTAATATCAACATCACATTCTGTTATGCAACACTTTCAGGCTGGTAATAGAAAAAGTAGATAATAGTTTCATATTTCTATGTGAAGAGAAGTAAGTTACAGCAGTCATATGGCTGTATGCTGCCAAACATTTCTGAAACAACGAAAAAACCAAGCACCATGGTCAAAGCTAATTTCAATGAGTCATTGTGTGCAATAGTATTTATCTTCTGGGTTTTTTGGAGTTGCCTGCACTCACTCAGCATTTGTCTCTGACTTACAAATGAAGGCAAGTGTTGTGATTTTTCTGTTCACAAGTACAGTTTGGCGAGTTGAACTTGCCAGACAGTGTTTCTGCGATAAAGGAAAGTGACACTTGCATTTCTTTGAAAGTCAGAGTGTGTATTCTGACTAAATCCAGGGCCGTGTCACTAGTCTGTCTAACTTTCCACAAAAGTCTAACTTGGCCCTCAGTCAGAGTATAGATTACAGTGGCGTCTTGAGACAGTGCACCTGTTTCTGCTGTGGTGCATTCCTGACGTTCCATCGGAAACCGGCGTGGAGGGCAGACCCAGGTCACTCGTCTTCCACAATTTAAACATAAACTGCCATAACGGCACAATACCCTGTATGACACAAAAAAGGCAACAGTAACAAAGTTTAAAAATGTGAGTAAATAAACGCATTTAAGATAACTTTTTCAAGGGTGACAATAAATGTTAACATTTGTTACTTCAAAACATAAACTAAGAAGAAGATGTAGAAATGTAGAAATGTAGAAAATGTGAAAACAACAATGACTCCAACAAACAACTACACCTATTGGTGAGACAGTTTAATCAATAAATTTAAATCATCCTTTTGAAAGAGTGTTGCGGCCTCCTGCTCTGTCTGCACTCCTCAGCTTTGCTGTCATTTCACAGGTGCCCAGTAGGCCCCGGGGACACTTTGGAGCACCTGTGGCCAGTGCTCACAGAGATGCTGAAATGTGCCTGTTTCCAGTCTAGGAGAGCTCACTCCCTACATGCCTTTTGACTCTGTTTTTTTGTGGTACACATACAACACTGCTTCAGCATACTGTTCACACATCCACTCACACACACTACTGATGTAATTTACTTTCACACCCCACCTTTGTCCTATTTCTTTTGTTAACTGGTTATTTAAAATAAACTTGACCATGCTTTGTTTTTTTTATCACACAAGGAATGGGGTCTACAGGCTCTGACTGGACAGCAGCAGAAAAACTAAGAAAAAATTAATATATTCACTTCAGCTTTACAAATGTGACAATGGATGTTATAATGTGTTGCCTATAATCAAAATCCAAGATGAAATCCTGTAGAAATAACAACAGTGAAAACAACAATGTCTCCAACAAACAACTACGCCTACTCGTAAAACAAGTTAATCAATCTCTTTGGATAATCTTTTGAAAGAGTGTTTAGTTTTAGCCTGTATTTGATGAGCGGGTAACGTATCCCAGGCAGATGATCTACAGATGACCATTCTCCTCAAACAGTTGGTTGGGAGGTTGGCGTGGCACTCAAATGTATACAGAAATATTTGCTGTGCCACACCCTGTCATTTTCCACCAAAGACAAAAAGGTGTCAGAGCAGGTCCACCCACTCCACGCCATCTTGGCTCCAGTGGCCCTCAGACCCTGGCATGGGCTCCAGTGGCCCTCAGACCCTGGCATGGGCTCCAGTGGCCCTCAGACCCTGGCATGGGCGCTGGGGAGGTTGACCTGGGCTCTCAGATTCGACATGGCAGCGATGGTGTTAAGTGCTGAGTGAGGAAAAAAAAAAAAAAAAGCAGAGGCGAACAAAAGGTTTAAACATAGGCATGCTATTCATCCTCGACCCAGGAGCTCCTAAGATGTACTTAACTGGGTTTTCTGAAGATCCTGGCATGTCCCATTGATGGCATTTATATTCCTAGCACAACATCCCGCGCTCTAATAGCAGGGTTATTAACATAACAAACTTAAACCTTCTATATAAATAATACTGTTTCAGGATGCGCCGGCTCAGCTGACACTATTTAGGCAGCGGCTCAACATCTGTTTATGAACACTTTGGCTAATGATATCATCCGATATCATTAAGCGTGGCACGACGCTACGTAGCAGCAGGTGCAGCTGTTTCAACTCCCCAACGCCGGGGAAAAGAAAGGAGACGCGCCCCCCTCCCCCCTCCTGATATCCGCCAAACCCGTCATTAGGACAATTTTCTTCAACAAAAAAAAAAAATCCGCCCTGTGATTTCAGTCTGCATATCACCTGTAATTGTAGTTTTTAGCAAGTGGCTGATTCCATACATTTAGCCGGGCGCACTGTGGCTGAGGCCTGAATGCTGAGAGCACATTTGTGCAGCCAGCTGCGAGGCTTTTTTTAGACGGCTGTTTTTCCTCTCTCTCGCTCTCTCTCTCCCTCTCTCCCTCTCTTTCTCTCTTTTTTTTTTTTACAGGCAGCTTGTTCCCGTGTGCGAGTGGCATAGCTTTGTTTTCTCTTTCCTGCTCGCTCTGTTTAGATGCTCACAATTATGAAAATTATTGATTATTCATTCCCCGAACAATAGCGAGGTCTCGTCACCGCGAGTGACCGGCTTTTTGCGGAGATCTCGGGTTACCTTGCGGGCGTGTCGTCGGTGACATCGCCGTCTCCCGGTAATTAGGAAGGTGGATCATTACGCGGCCGTGTTGTACATCCAGAGTTCGACTCTGCGTTTCTCTGCTCTGCCACTCCGCTCAGATGGCTCTGGCTTACAAATGGAGCTGCTAATTTATGTTCACAGTTCACCACGTCATGTCATCAGAGCTATTCTGCATTGCAGCAAGCGACATCTGGACAGTGCACGCTGTCAGTTTCTCACTGAAAGTTTTTACTAACTTTTTTGTTTGTTCTTAAAAAACTGGAAACTTAGTTAGAAACCTGTGTACATATATAGAATGGTACTATTTAAAACAATAATTTCCAGAAAAAGTTTTGAGTTATATCTTCATACTATCTTTCTTCTCTTTAATCTCTTCTAATTGTATTTTTCACCTTGCAGAAGTTTCCTTGCATTTACATTTTGTTTCCTTTTTGAAATCGTATGAATGCTGACCCCTGGACCCGCTGTCAGTCACTGGCCCTGCTGTGCCACACACAGCTGTGTTCTGAATGTTACAGGAGACAGAGATCACTCAGATCACTAAGGCCCTTCCTATCGTTCAAAAAGCCTCACTGACATGTTGACTCACATTCTGCCTGTGTTTATAGTCCTTAAATTCAGGTTTCAAAATATACAGCTGACAGCCCGGCACTCTAGACCAAAACAGTGTATAACTGTACAATAATTCAAGCTCATTGGTTGAAAATTGGTTCTAAATGCCACAGCCAATGACATTTCAACGTCAGTATGTTTACAGAGAAGGGGGAGGGATAAACAGTGTGGTGGTTTGACGGTTGTGGTCAGTTGCTCCTATTCCTCTCTTGACCATTAGAAGTTCGAAATTACCTATTGTACCTTTAAGGAATACCTCAGGGTATATATATATATATATATATGGGTCCTTGCTTCTGATCTCAGACAGCCTTGATCAAGTTTTATGTAAAAAGTAGCCAATTGCTTACAGTAATATGCTACTTTTTAAAAATTAAATACAAAAATGTCTCTGTAAAATTATAGCTTTTGGAAAATGAATATTTGGAAATCTCAAATGTGTTCTTTTATACTAACACACACAAAAAGATAAACATATATATAATAAAGTCTAGGGTAAGACTTCTGCACAGTACTGTATATGTATATATATATACACTGTGATATCATATAGGGATTTGGCAGTGGGGAATTGTGAAATCCTATCTATTCCTTTAGAGCTTTGTATTGGTGTTACAGATTAACATTGGGACAATAACCAGAATCTGTCTCAATAATGTAGCACATAGGCTGGATGAAACCGCGATTGATTTCAAAGAACTGTAATTATTATCTCAAAGGAATAATGTGTCATTTGAATCTTGGACGGTTTTTGGCAGCAGTGATTTTGTCTTTTTGGTACAGCTGCTCGTAGTTCTGTACGCATTCCAAAAGAGGGCCTAAACTGTGCTCCTCTCCCTTCACGGATCCGCTAATGGGAAGACCAAAGAGAAGGTGGCCTAAGGCGTATCCTGGAGATAACAGCGAAATTCCAATTTCCCATAATGGGACTCATATTTTCAGTCAGTGTACCCTGCGTAAGAGCGGAGAGCGACTGTGGTCTTTGGAGATGGATTACAGAGAAAGACAAATCTGCCCTGATGTGAGCATGTTAATGTAATGATCAATGATCTTCAATGAGTCTTCTTCAAAAATGTATCGAGGCCTTTTACGTGACGTATTATTATTATTATTATTATTATTATTATTATTATTATTATTATTATTTGTTTTACTGGCCACAAAAACGTTACAGTGTGTGGAGTAAGAATGCACACGTCTATACCGTTTTAACATACTGAGCTCCAATTGGATCTTACGTTCTTATGCTGTCACTTAATTTGCACAATTATTGCATATTGCGTAATCTGTGCGATGCAGGAGAAGTGACAGACGTCTGATTATCAGCACACGCTGTCTGCTGCACACCCGACATGCACACGCTGTGTGCTGCACACCCGACATGCACACGCTGTCTGCTGCACACCCGACATGCACGCGTGGCCGTGTGATCGATGCGGAGGGATTCTTGAGGAGTTGTGACCGGCGAGACGCGGCTGAGATCTGAAGGCTTTGCGCCTTCACCTGAGCACAGACAAGCCCGCCGTCTCCACGGCTGGAAACGCCCCAACCCATCAGCCCTAACAAGTGTCCCTATCAAGAAGACTGCTGCTGCCTTTGTTATTTCTCTTTAGCAAGTAAATTACACTTTTAGGATTTATTAAGACAAGAAACAATTTTTGAGTAGCGGGTCAAAACTCTCAGTGGAAATGCACTCATTACTTTCTAGCCCGAGGCCCTCTTCCCTCCGCTCAAACACATCCATCTTCTCTCTTTTGTTTCAGTATCTGTATTTTGGGGATGGCGTTGCCGTGCCTAATGCTATAATGTCACAGCGGTTTGTTCAAAGAGGAACAGTGATTTGAGCTCTCAGCAGGTGCTAGCCAAACCCAGATCAATTATACAAGTAAGCGACACGTAGAAACATCCGGATTGCTGCAGCCAGTAGATAAAATAGAGTTTATTTTGACATTGCATACGTTTTCTTTCTGTTTAAATAGAGAGTGCAGAGTCTTTACTGATTTTATTGAATTATACACCAACCTCATCTGATTTATTCACGCAGTTTACATAAACTTATGAGATGGATTTGGTCCCATTTAATTTCCTGCGCAGAGGAAAAGTTATCTTTTGATTGTGGGCCATCTCATTGAGGTCATTCATATGTCCGGTGTATCATAAATATAATCATTCTCTAATGGCAAAGACCAAATTGATAAGCAATTGACAAAAAAAAAGTGAAAAAATGATTTTGCTTTCTCCATGTTTAGATCCCATCCAGTAATGTTGTCTTTTGTGTCAATGAAGTGATGAATTTAGGACGTAACTGGCGAATGTGGGTCAGGTGAATGAAGTAAAATGAGCGCGTGCGTTCACAAACCTCGGTCTGTAACTGAAAGCTGGCGATAAGGTCAGATCCACATGAGACGAGCTGCATTTTAAACGGGGCCTTTAAGTCTAACCACTGTGAGGGAGGGGGTGCGTGGCAGGACGGGGGGCAGACCGGCGGTTTCTCCGGCAGGGAACGCAGAAAGCCCTGCTCCCCTCTCCAAGCTGCGGCCGGTCCCCTCTGAGCAGGCCGCCTAAATGCCTCCCCTCATTGCGTTGGCTGACAAATGGACGGTTGAGTAAAGTGCCGGGCTGGTACATTGCTGCTGGGTGCTGGGTAAAGAGCCGGGCTGGTACAATGCTGCTGGGTGCTGGGTAAAGAGCCGGGCTGGTACATTGCTGCTGGGTGCTGGGTAAAGTGCCGGGCTGGTACATTGCTGCTGGGTGCTGGGTAAAGAGCCGGGCTGGTACATTGCTGCTGGGTGCTGGGTAAAGAGCCGGGCTGGTACATTGCTGCTGGGTGCTGGGTAAAGTGCCAGGCTTGTACATTGCTGCTGGGTGCTGGGTAAAGTGCCGGGCTGGTACATTGCTGCTGGGTGCTGGGTAAAGTGCCGGGCTGGTACATTGCTGCTGGGTGCTGGGTAAAGAGCTGAGGGGGGGGAGAGGGCACGGAGCGTGTTAGCCGTCTGTCAGGCCACAAAGCTAGCACAGTCTTCTTCTACAGCTGCCTCAGTCCTGCTTTCTCAACAGTGTTTCTCTTTTGGCACACTGTTACCCGGCCATTCACAGAACAATAACACTTACAATATACTGTATATCTACACAAATACAGGAGCAAAGAGTGGCTAAATGCTAATGCTAATGCTAATGTCAGTGCTCTTTTCATGGCAAGTGTACAGCAAACCAAATCCATAATTTTAAAAACTTGGAGAATGTCCATGGTTTACTTTCTCTGAGGGAATGATAATTTTTGTCCGTACTTGCACATAGGAATGCTATGATCTACTATCTTTCGTGTAAGCTCTCTGGAACACAATCAACCTACCTACTAGGTTCTCTGACTAGTACTGGTGAAACATTCAGTCACTATAAGCCCCTCTCCATGGGCAAGCAACTGCCCTCTCAGAAATAAAGGCATGAAAAGCTCAGAAAAAGGTCATATTGTGCTACCCTATCGGTTTCATGTTTTTATTTCACCCCTAGCCAGCAGTATATCAGCAATTTGTACCTTTTTCGGGTACATTTCAACCCCAACGGCTGTGCGGATCTTATTGTGGCTACACCCGGATTAGAACCACCGACCTTGCGTGTGCTAGTCATTAATCTTAACCACTACGCTACAGGCCGCCCCATGTACAACAGTATAATAACAACAGTTTAGCTGCTGAGTAACACAGAAGGGTATAAACTTATCTGGGACCTGCACTAAGGGAAAGGTCTAAGGGTGCCAGTGGTGGAAAAGATCTGCATGGAAAAGGTCTTCCTCCACCTCCACCCTGCACATGTTTGGCTGAGCTGTGGTGTGAACAGAAGCAGGGCGGTGGCACTACACATGTCAGAACTCTGTGGATATTTTCACTCTCTGAAATTGGTGGCGGTTGTTTATGAACGGGGCTACAAATAGTCAACTGGATATTCCCAAGCATACATACACTGCACTCCAGACATACAGTATGGTAACATTTATTATTTTTGCTATACCCTTACGGGATCTGGATTTCAGATCAAAACATGAATATGATACAGGAATACTGCTGGTTTCTGTGCTATCCTTCTTCAAGAATGTTTCAGTTTTCTCAGTTGAAAACAAGTCATTTTCAGCCATAGCCCTTTGGTCTTCATGATGGTGCATGCCTACGGACTCCAAATGCAATTATCGCAATAAAGCAATACACAGCAACTGTAGATAGTGTGGGTACTGACCAATGGAGAGAATAAATCACAGTACTGAATTCTGCTTGTTTTCATTAGGTCAGAGGGTACAGACGCAAATGCTTGTTAACTTTTGAGAGACAGTGGCCATAATAACTTCTGTGGGAAAGCTCAAACATGCTCAAACTGTTGGTGCTGTATAGATACGGCAGGTATGCTCACAAAATACACTTTATACTGACACTATGGCACCAATGACCCAACAGATTTCTGACACTCTGGAATTGTCTTAATATGCATGCAGTCAATGTCAATTCAGAATCATGTTTAGCATGAATATGGACAAGTACTTAAATCATGGCTTAAAACTACATGGTCCACACCACCAAACCAGTGCTTTCTGAAAATAGCCGCACCTCGAGACTATCCTCTGTTCTCCAGCGGCCAGCAGAAATGAACTGGGCTTGAACCACCAGGCCTAGGGTGTCAGGTATTTACAGAGATAACACGGGTAAGCTCAGTTATCCTCTGGTTCCCCGTGTCCGTGCTGGGCTCAGAGGCACCTCTCTAAGCCCTTATCGAGGTAACAGCTGGGGGTAGGAATCACGGACTCGCACCAGCATGGCTTAAAATGGGCTATTTCCTCATCATGTTGTTCAGAAATCTAACATTAGTGTACACTCACTGAGCACTTTATTAGGTAGACCTGTACACCAGCTTATTAATGCAAATATCTCATCAGCCAATCATGTCGCAGCAACTAAATTAATTCAAGCATGCAGACGGGGTCAAGAGGTTCAGCTATATTTGAGACCAAATGTCAGAATGGGGGAAGAAATGTGATCTAAGTGACTTTGACTGCGGAATGTTTGATGCCAGACAGGGTGGTTTGAGTATCTCAGAAACCGCTGATCTCCTGGGATGTTCACACTCTAGAGTTTGCAGAGAATGGTGTAAAAAACAAAAAAACATCCAGTGAGCAGCAGTTCTCCCGGCCAAAATGGCTTGTTAATGAGAGAGGTCAGAGGAGAAGGGCCAGACTGGTCAAAGCTGACAGGAAGGTGACAGTAATGCAAATAAGCACACATTACAACAGTGGTATGCAGAAGAGCATCTCTGAACACACAATGCGTCAAACCCCTAAGTGGATAGGCCACAGCAGCAAAAGACCAATAATTAAAAAAAATAAGTCTAATAAATACCTAATGAAGTGCTGGCTGAGTGTATGCATATGTAAAGGGTTATTTCTCAATTTTCCTCTTTTGTATGTTATTATTATTATGTTAGTATTATTTTTCTTCTGATAGGTCATCCACATTTCCTGAGAGCCGAGGTCTCCCTTGCTTGCTCTCTTCTGACTGAGTGTCGGAGTGATTTTGAGTGAGCGCACATGCCAACAATCACTAATTGCGCTCCTTTCCCGCAGATCCTGTGCCTTTCTTAAACCGAATTCCTGGTGTGTTAATTAGGCGCAGAATATGACTGCAGCCACTCCTGACAGGTGCTGCTGGCCAGGCAAGGCCACACGGAGTGAGTCCACACTCACAGAATTAAAAGAGAAAGACCGAAGAATAACAAGAGATGAGATGTGTTCATTTCCTCCTCCATCTGTCAGCGCGTAGCCCATGCCAACGTTTCCATGTACAGGAAAGGGGGAGAAAATTAAGAGGAAGAGAAGACGCGAGAATGAGAACATGTTTTTCAGATTCACAAACGGTCCTATCCAATCATCCCTGGTAGAGTTTGGTTTTGAAGTTAAAATGAATGAAAGCAAGTGACTGGCACCATACTCAGGGCCAATAACACATTTCATTTGAATTTGAATATTGTTTGCATATGCGCACATTCTGTCCAGAACATCATATACATTTATGATATTAGCTCATCTGACATCTGAAGGTATTGTATTTGTACTCACCACACCCAACATAATTGTATTTATGTGTTTATTTTGGCAGAGACACAAATGTGTGTGTGCATCAGAAATCGTGATTATACTGTACATCCACAGTGAAAGTACAGTATAGTTTTATCACAAACAGCCATTTGACTAATATCAAAAATATGATTAAAGACAAAAGTTTTTGGTCAGATTTTTTTCTGAATAGGAACACAATATTTCTATCAGAATGAATTAGGTCCAAATATGTATTGCTAGGATATTACCCTAAAAAGTGTAGTACCTTTGGTTGGGATGTAATGATTTTGACATGGAGGATATCATAGAGGATGATGTTTGTTCCTCTACAGTAGAATAGTAGTGATTTTGACATGGAGGATATCATAGAGGATGATGTTTTTTTCTCTACAGCAGAATATCATGCACACACAATCATCCCAACAGTAGTCAATTCATCTTTCTAAAAACAGGATGTTTTTTCCTTTATTTTTCCCACCCTTGACCTTAAAGGATGGTTTCTTTGCCTAGCTGGGTTCAAGTTTTGTTTTGTTGTATTTGTATTTCCACAGAAATGGCACAAGCTTTGAGGCAGAGAATGCGCTGATGGAAGTGCGCTGGTTTGGTTGGAAACTCCAGTATAGCTACAGGTTATCAACGGCTGTGTTCCCACGCTGTGATTTTCTGTGTCATCGCCAACTGATGGGTGAACCCCAGAGGAACCTGTCATTGTTTTCTAAAGGGGAGAGAGAGAGAGAGAGAGAGAGAGAGAGAGGAATGAATCTTTCGCATACTTGGAGAGACAGTGGGAATTCTTCCTCAGAGTGGGATTTGGTATTCAGCGCACTCCATGCCAGGATATACAGCACAGTCCAGGAATGTTTCACCTCCAGCACACTGCTCAACACTTCATATGAGCTATAAACACAGGAAGAGTGGCGGAAGAGCACGCTGTACGTTCTGAAGGTGCAGGCAGTCGGTAGTTAGCCTCAGACGAACCCTCCAGCTTCTGGAACGGGAGCGCTCCCTGTATCGGAATGCGGATTATAATTGTGGGGTTTTATCTCTCTTCCTTGAGTGGCGCACCTGCACTAACTAAGAGAACTCCAGAGACACATTCGCAATTAGAGCTTTTGGAGCCGAAGGCCTGTTTACGCGGCTCTCAGAAGCGTGAGCGTCGCTCGGAACAGATAAATACCTTTTAGTGCGCAAGGTAGCGAGAGGCTGATGGGTAAAATGCTCATGGGGAGTAATTTCTGCTTTACTCGTCCACAGATCTGACCCTTTCCTGACGGGGTTTCAGCTCTCCTGTCCACACTGTTATGGCATGCTTTCAGTTTAATCACAACCTATTTCCCATGTTTACGAACAAGCAAACTGCCTAATATAGACTAACTGCAATACTACCCAAACAAATTCCTATTGTTTGAAATTTCATGGAAGGCTAATTGTAAGGCAAGGGAATCGGGTTAAAGAGCCTGTATTGAGCACTTCACATTGTTTCTTATTTTGAAGATTTGTGCAAACCCAGATCTCACACAGATGAACATTACTTGTGACAGAAAATTGCTCAAACTTTAACTGTAATTTTTAAGCATACGTAATAAGACTCATCATTGGATCACATAGTTGTATGCGTTTTAACTGAAATACAGGTTTTCAAGAGAGATTGAACTGTTTTCTACACCAAACCCAGCTGAAAGGAAATCTGAAGTTTCAGTGGTCATAAGTTGGTCATAAGTTTGTCTAGCCCTGCAGATAGCTTGTCTGCTTCAAAACATAGCTTGAGCTGACAAAATCGTGTCACACTGGGTGCTGGTCTGAACTGGTCAACCAGCTAAACCCTGTCAAGCTATGAGTTTGTCAACCAGCTACCAGCTGTCTCTAAACCTAGCTTGAGCTGTATTTTTCAGCAGGTTAGAGCTCTGAGAAGAGGAGTCACATGGATGTAACAGCGGCTGTGTGTGGCGGGAGGTTACCTGCACACTGTGTGTGGCGGGAGGTTACCTGCACACTGTGTGTGGTGGGAGGTTACCTGCACACTGTGTGTGGCGGGAGGTTACCTGCACACTGTGTGTGGCGGGAGGTTACCTGCACACTGTGTGTGGCGGGAGGTTACCTGCACACTGTGTGTGGCGGGAGGTTACCTGCACGCTGTGTGTGGCGGGAGGTTACCTGCACGCTGTGTGTGGCGGGAGGTTACCTGCACGCTGTGTGTGGCGGGAGGTTACCTGCACGCTGTGTGTGGCGGGAGGTTACCTGCACGCTGTGTGTGGCGGGAGGTTACCTGCACGCTGTGTGTGGCGGGAGGTTACCTGCACGCTGTGTGTGGCGGGAGGTTACCTGCACGCTGTGTGTGGCGGGAGGTTACCTGCACGCTGTGTGTGGCGGGAGGTTACCTGCACGCTGTGTGTGGCGGGAGGTTACCTGCATGCTGTGTGTGGCGGGAGGTTACCTGCACACTGTGTGTGGCGGGAAGTTACCTGTTTGGCTGTGTGTGGCGGGAGGTTACCTGCACACTGTGTGTGACGGGAGGTTACCTGTTTGGCTGTGTGTGGCGGGAGGTTACCTGCACACTGTGTGTCACAGCGAGGCTGCCCAAACGAGGGGGATTAAGTTAACCCACCGTTTAGAGGAAGAGTGGAGCGGGATTAGGGCGGCCATCTTGGACACAGCAGTTATTCGGGTCGGGAGCACTGCCATTTTAAAAAGGAGAGGAGAAAAAGAAACGTTGCCTTGCCCACGCTGGGGGCCTCAAAGCTGAGCTGGACATGTGAACGACTGCACTGCTATCAACAGCGTGCAGGTAACCTCCCACCACACACAGCCAAACAGGTAACCTCCCACCACACACAGCCAAACAGGTAACCTCCCACCACACACAGCCAAACAGGTAACCTCCCACCACACACAGCCAAACAGGTAACCTCCCACCACACACAGCCAAACAGGTAACCTCCCACCACACACAGCCAAACAGGTAACCAAGGTACGCCCTCACAGGTAACCACCCGCCACACACAGCCAAACAGGTATCCAAGGTACACCCTCACAGGTAACCTCCTGCCACACACAGCCAAACAGGTAACCTCCTGCCACACACCCAGCATCCAGGCTTGGACTACAGTAGAAAAGGTGCCTGGGCTCCCAGTGGATACATTTACAGAGTACAACTGAGTCTAAGCCCAGGTACACAGCCACTGCCACAAAGGTAAACCAGGTACAGCCACACAGGTAACCCATGTACACACACACACATGTAAACCAGGTATACTCACACAGGTAACCCAGGTACACACACAGGTAATTCAGGTATTCCCACAGGTAATTCAGGTATGCCCACACAGGTAATCCAGGTACACTCACACAGGTAACCCAGGAACACTCACACAGGTAATTCAGGTATGCCCACACAGGTAATCCAGGTACACTCACACAGGTAACCCAGGTACACACACACACACACACATGTAAACTAGATATACTCACACAGGTAACTCAGGTATGCCCACACAGGTAATCCAGGTACACTCACACAGGTAACCCAGGTACACACACAAGTAATTCAGGTATGCCCACACAGGTAATCCAGGTACAGCCAAACAGGCAACCAAGGTACACCCTCACAGGTAACCCAGCTACATCAAGGCACAGAAACCTCTCCCCTCAGTCATGGTAGTTTGTGTGGCTGCTGTGCTGTTCGGATTTGCCCCATAAATCATTTGTTGCAATGATTGCTGTCTACACTCCATAGGCAGTGACTGTCAGCCTCGGTCTGCTCATGATTCATGGGGTCTGTTTATGGCTCAAAATATTTATTATATCATAGAGATGAACAGACTAAATGCTCTGTCTGATTAACTAACTAAAAAGACGGAAAGCTTAAAGTCTAATACGCCTGAGCTGAAACACCAATTAAATCCAGTGGGGTCTTTTTCACTAGATAAACATACATTTGAGGCAACACCTATGGCTGAAACAGTCTCAGTTCTTCCTGTGTGAAAATGATGCTTGGTTTATAAGAATGGAACAATTGGAGAGGTTTCCAGAGCACACTCACTGTACTTCCTTTAAAACAACAACAGCCTTTTCCTCCAGAGACTCCTAATTAGCACGCTTGGTCTGCCCAAAATCAGTCCTGATTGCGTGGTACAATCGTAAAACGGTAAAAACGGCCATCATTATTCTGGCGCACTACGTATAAACTGTGATATGTCAAACGTCACGGTAAACACTTTGGTCACTAGCAGATGTTTATTCTGGGATCCAGTGCGCTAAGGCTAGTGCTAGACTGAGCTCATGTCATTTCCATTACGCCAAGATGGGGATCAGAGCACTGGGGAGACACCGATGATGGTGCCTTTTCCCTTCTGGAGTCAAGTCAAATCCTCTGCGCAGAGGTGGCACAGGACAATAGGATGTGATGGGAGCCCTGTGTAATGAACAAACTCGGATTGTTTTTTGTTTTTTCTGGACAATTGTGAAAGATACCCAGATCCCAGTGATATATTTACTAATTATTTAGATTATAGTTGTCATAGTAGTAATTTATTTAGCTTATTATTAACAATTTTACAGAATGAATGCACATAAAAATAATGAATAACAATATAGACCAAAAAGGTGTAGGCTGAAGCTTTAGCTTATTACACCTACCCTTTTTACATAACATGATCAGATACTCAACCACCAAGTTCAAAATGTTTCTAGCACAATACTATTCATACCTTAGTTTTATATTTGTTTAACATCTTATTTTTAAACATTTTTTTAAATTTGCAAAGTGTACTACACATTTTTAATAACGTCACAAATATTCCATATGATCAGTACATAAAGAATGGCAAGCCTGTGATTGTATGGAAACAGTACTTTCACATTGTTAGTCTGGCATTTGCGTGTGATATGTCGAAACCAGATACTGGACATATTATAGGATGACAAACATCCTCTAGTGGTAGTAGATCACACTGAGAGCATTTCTAGCTAAAGTTATCGAAGAAATGATATTTTTCAGAAAGGCTATTTGCAAACTAGTTGGAATTGCTCTTATTTCCCCGTTTCCAACAAGCCAAGATGGAGAATGGTGCACTTGCACTTGTGATACACATTCCACAGAGAAGCATTTTTCTCACATGTAGTACAATTTCAAAGGAAATAGTTCCATGTTCCTGACTCCCGATACATTTATTAGTCTTGAGTGTCAGCAATGGGACCTGAGGTATTGAATCCCAGATCTTCACTGCTTTTCTAAACCCAGTGTTTTCTGAACAGTACTATATGCGGAAAGTGGGTGATACTTTATTTATTTATTTCCAGCTAATAGAAAAGGCCCATAGGCCAAGTACAGAAGGCAGCTCCATGGCAGCCCTAGGGACCCTGTATCCAATTGTGTTTGTCAAGGCCTCGATTCATCATGTCATAGGGGTCTAATGTACTCCACGCTCTTTCTTTTGCATGCTCTAAGTATTTTCTGTGAAACTAAGGCTGTCACTGAGAAAACACATATAAGAACTATTTTGCAAACACTGCTCAGTTCTCTGAACTCTCCAGGGCCAGAAATTCCCCCTCTTAGTCTTTATCTTGTGGTAAATGCTGACAGACCACTGAACCTTGTTGTCAGCCATGACAGGCTTATAGCCATTTTGTAAAACGTCTAGCAAAAACAAAAGCCTCGACGGCAGTGGTTAGCTATGCGAGGAGCAAGGCTTTGAACTTGGGCAGCGAGAGACGAACTGGGGAGAGTGGAAACTGAAAAGTCCTCACAAACCTCTGGCAAAAGCTGCGTAACTCTGCTCACGAAGGGCAATACCTGCATTTAATGGCAGGTGCATCATTCTGCCTCACCGCAAAATAAAAAAGAAATAGTTGACATTGGACAACTACACAACGTACACAAATGAACATGCCTGTCATTTGCTGAAGTGATGACGTAAGGCAATTAGCTAAAGATGGCTACTGTAGAGGCCTGGCAGAGCATCACCTGAGAAGATATTCAGCACCGGGTGGTGTCTATGGGTCATTATGGATCTCACTGTTTATACTGTATATCTTCTTACATACATACAAATCTTGCTGGCAATTTATCCCTGTCCCTATGTTCTTTCTCAATCATAAATGGTTGAACAAATGAGTGATACCATGTCAACTAAGGAGCTTTAGAGAGCGCTTCTCAGGGCATAGCTAGTGTGTCCTAAAGAGTAAGCTCTTTCCCCTGACATATGGAATATGCAGCAGGGTGGACTAACATATCTTATCATGTGTGAACAGTTTCGATTATTTTTTCGTATCAAAGACCTGTGTGTGAATGGGGAAAACAACTACCTAAACCAGATAATTAAAGGAGCTTTGGATACAAGCAGTTTATGAATGGCAGTCTTACTAATACTGTTGTGAAGCTCAAGATGTATCAGACGGTTTTGATTCATTTCTGTGCTTATTTCTCAGGCTCTAGTTTTGGGGTGTTGGATAACCCCCCACAAAACTGTATATGCCCAGATAAACGGGGGGGTGTTTTTGTTTAGGTGGACTCAGGAAAAATGCCAGTATTGGGCACATGCTTTTATGTTCACATTGAGCTCTTAATTTTCATTGCAGTCATAGCCAGGTAAACGTTAAAGTAATGATGTTTTTAAGAGGGAAAATGTGATCCTCTTATGTGCGTGCATTTCCTGTCTGCTCTTCATGAGTTCCTGTGGGAACCTTGTCTAAAGCCTGCTGTTTCCCACTTCTTGCAGGTTTGAAACACAAGGCAGCCAATACAAAGGTTAGGAAAAAATGGAAGACTGACAATGGAGAACAAGGTTTCCTGGTTCATGACCCACCTCGGTGCTGCGGCTTGACGATGACAACGTTATCCTGTGAGGATGTAGCACCGCAGGAATGAAGGAACAATAGACATGGCTGTGTTGTGTGGAAAAATGTAAAAACACCGCATTGACCCCGCTTCATGTGCTATCAGCTCAATGGAGTAATAGAGTATTTAAAAAGTAACCACAGAAGAAGAAGATGAAGGCGGAGATGAGGGGGAATGCCATTTATGAAGTGATAACATACTCTCTTTACGGCTCAGTCCTTTTCCCAGGGTGCTTAATGGAAGTTCACATCGCTCAGGACAGTCCTTTGGTTCCCATGAATTGCAGATGGAGAAAAAGGATAGTTTCTCTTTGTTCTTACTACCTCTGCAGATAGTATTCGCACAAGAGTGAAAAAGCCATCACATCCTAAACTAAACCTATCTCTCCTACGTTTTCATCTCCGTTTTTTTCCCCAAATCTTGGGAATTAGTTTCAATTGAATTGTTTGACAGAGTTTTCTTGCTTTTATCCACTTAGAAGGGGCACATTCTGAAACAGTAAATGCTCCATCACAGAAACTCTCAGGAGCTCAATATCATTACTGCTTATAGTATGACATTTTTTTAAAAAAGGTTTAAAAAAGAAGAAAATTGTTGATGCATACATTGCATTGAATAAAATAAAATAGTTAATATATGCATGACATACACTGACTATGCATGAAAGTAATACACAATGACACACTTTTTTGTTGTTTTGGCTCTGTACTACAGCGCATTTGATTTAAAATGAACATAAGGTGACTGTACAACAATGAATATAAGGCTAAAGTGTTAATTGTCAGCTTTAATTTAAGTGTATTTACATCCATATCCAGTGATCCATGACCATGTAGGAATTATAGTCCTTTTTATACATAGTCCCCCCATTTTAGGGGACCAAAAGTAATTGGATGAATGAACATTCTTAAATAAAGTCATCATATTTAGTACTTGGTTTCAAATCCTTTTCCATTCGATGATTGGCTGAAGTCTGAGAGCCATAGACATCACAAGATGGTGGATATCTTTATGGTAATGCTGTTGCCGGGTCTTTTCTGAACCAATGGTCATCTACTGTTTACTGTTTGTTTTGGGAGATTTTTGCCTTGAGTCTTGTCTTGAAGTGAAAGGGGCTACCTGTAGCATAGTGGTTAAGGTGCGTAACTGGGACCCGCATGGTTGGTGTTTTGATCCCCAGTGTAGCCACAATAAGATCCGCACAGCCGTTGGGCCTTTCAGCAAGGCCCTTAACCCCACATTGCCCAAGGGGGGGATTGTCCCCTACTTAGTCAACTGTAAGTCACTTTGGATAAAAGCATCAGCTAAATAACATGTCATGTAAAAAAAAGTGCTGTCCAAAGAGCTTTGAGGCCACATAAATCTGGGCGCAGAAGATGTTTTTGTTTTGGGGTGTTTTGGATCATGAGCAATTCCTTTATTTCTCACCACTCTCCCGTCTCCATCACTTAGGTACAAGTGACTACTCATCGGTCCATACGGGTTTGTTCCAGAACTATCACTTTTTAAATGTACTTTTTAGCAAACTCTAATCTGGCCATTCTGTTCTTTAGGCTTACCAGAGTTTGCATCTTTCAGTGATCCCCCTGAGATTATTCTGGTGCAGACTTTTCTTTATCTGTATTTTTGGCATATATATGGCTACTTCCTGGAGAGTGTTGCTGGTCTGTTTGACAAAAGGGATTTTTCTTCACAAATGAAATTCACAATTTTCTTCAGTCTTCCCCGACAGTGGTCTTCCGTGGTATGCCAGGCTGTTTGCTTTTGCTGAGCTCACCAGTGCTTCTTAACAATGTACCAGACAGTTGATTTTGACACAACCAATGTTTTAATTATATCAATTAATTCCATAATTTTTTTTGTGAACTACTGATGCAACAACACACAGCTAGCCAAGAAAAAGCTGAGCAGCCAATTTTTCCAATTTCATTTGGCCCCCCAAAATGGGGAAATGATGTTGAAATTCTTCCATGGTTTGCACAATATGGATGTAAATACTCTCATATTGATTGTTTTATTTCTGACCCAATGTGTTGGAGTACAGAGCCAAAACAAAAAAAATCTGTCACTGTCCAAATACGGTACTGTATATTTTACAATATTTTACAGTTCCTGGCATTTATGTTTTTTATAAGATATGCAGTACTTATTTGAGATGGCACAGAGAATATACAGGCCACATTAAGAGATGAGCATGCAGGATAGCCACATTCAGAGGTGAGCATGCAGGATAGCCACATTCAGAGATGAGCATGCAGGATAGCCACATTAAGAGATGAGCATGCAGGATAGCCACATTAAGAGATGGGCATGCAGGATAGCCACATTCAGAGGTGAGCATGCAGGATAGCCACATTCAGAGATGAGCATGCAGGATAGCCACATTAAGAGATGAGCATGCAGGATAGCCACATTCAGAGGTGAGCATTCAGGATAGCCACATTCAGAGGTGAGCATGCAGGATAGCCACATTCAGAGGTGAGCATGCAGGACACTGTAATTACGAAGCTGCTATTGAGGAAAGGAACACCAGGGGGGGGTACTGCAGCTTTCTCCCATAAATCATTGCAGCGAGCCGATGGACTGGGAGCTTGTTCTATGAGGTTTATTCCGTTTGTTAATCAGCTCAATAACGTAGAGAGCAGGTTCACAAATGCTCTGCGATGTCTACAAAACAATTCTACAAAATTGTATGCTCTATCATGAATTGGAATGACGAAAGAAGCATTTGAAATTATTTCTACTGTACAAATTCAGCTCAGATTTTGCTCAGGTATGCTCAGGAGAATATTCAAAGAATTGTATTTTATTAAAACCTTGATTTTTGCTGTTGGTTGTAAAGTTACAATGATACTAATTATTTTCAAGGTTCTGAGTTTTTCAGTTTTAACCTTTTCATTATTCATTTAAAAAAAGGTTGGAAACTTTTATAATTTCAGCACATTGAATACACGCAAATGACCCTATTTGCATTTTATTTATTTTAAACATGAAAAGCTATTTCAAAGGTAATTTGCTAAATCAAACTGCTGATTAAACAAATTAGCATTTTTCAAAATGGCATATAGGTATGCTGTTATGTACATCCTCCTGAGACCCTGTGTGTTCAAATGACATTAGATTTTGGCTTTCTTGAGCTCTACAGCGATACAGTATTTCTCTTAACATAACATTCAATTAAAATGTATTTAAAAAAATATTTTCACTGCAACATTGACACTCCAAGACACTTGTGTTATGTGAAATACATTCTCCTGGGTCTATAAAGATTAAGTAATAAGCATATAACGATCATACCAGGGTATCTGTGATATTGAATGGATCCCAGTTTTCTTATTAAACTCCAAGAGTGGAGGGGGTGGGGAAAAGGGTGCGTTTACAGGAAGATCCAAATTGTAAACAAGTCTGACACTGTTCAAACCTGGCAGTTACAACTGAAGAAGGAAGGGAGAAGTAAATCACATCACAGCTAATAAGATGATTAAAAATGACAAACCAAGTGTCTAGTGCAGCACTGCCCAGTTAATGAGATGCCAAGTGAAAGAGGGAAGTATAAAATCCTGGGAGAGTTCATTACATGTCAGTCAAAACTGCTCTCTGTTTTTCTACCGTGGGTCACGTCACGTTGACCGGAGAGGATGTGCCCTGGAAAAGAAAAAAGAAGACTTTCATCCGGCCTTTTGCACATTTTGTTTCTTCAGACCGACTACAGTTTATGCAATGTGGCACTGTGACACACAGCAACATTTACAAAGTGAAATTACGATCCTGTCATAGCAATATATTCATTATATTTTAAATCACATGATACCATGTGTTTTACCATAATCAACTCTGCGTCTTAATCTCATTCAAATTGTCTCAAATAATCACACATTACATATTGTTCTAACAAGTGTATAATTAACAAAATATTAAAACACTCAATGAAATGCAAATATATTATTCATATTATGTAAATGTGTGTTCAAATTGCTGTTAAACATACACATTTGCATAATTAGCATTTGAGTTTTAAATAATAAGGTGAAGATCAAAAACAATGAGAAGGACATTATGCACATGCTTAATTAACCTCTCCTCCAGATTTCATTGACATATTGTACAGTACAATCTAATGCTGTTACCCTATGCTTTTGAGTTTGACTTGAGTTCCTGAAGAAAATATAAAGAAATGTATTTTTCAGAGTACAATTCTACTGGATATGCTTACCATATGCACCTAAATTGCCCTTAGAACTGTAATTCATATTTTCATGAACATGAACATTTTGACATTTAGACTGAGTTATCTAATAACTTGTCACTGTTAGATATATGGGTTAAGTAATAAGTATTAATAACAAAATAAAAAACAAACAGGCAGTATTAGTATGTATTTGTATAATATATAAAATAAACATATAGTATTTGATATATTAGCATTGCATTCCTACCATGGCATTGCTGCAAAGCAGGTACAATCCCCAAATCCCAGAGAAACGAGTCCAATTGCAGAAACCTCTTTCACAAGAACTTCAAATTTGGTGGATTTCTGTGAAGTTCATATACTAAAACAGCTAAAGACTTAATTCAGCATTTGATTGCAAATCTATAACAGCAAGATGTAAAACTGTCAAAATGCAATAGGTTGACTAGAGGTCATGTAACATTTGCTCATAAGATAAACTGTTGTTCCTAATCCTTAATATTTCTCAGAAATCTGCATTCTCCCTATCCCCCCAAAAAATAATAATTATTCATGAGGATATGGACTGGGACGTGATATGAAATTAGGAAGAAAAAAAAATGTAATCAAATGGTATGAAACGAGATGCTTCATGTATTATAATGAACCCACAAGACATTGATCAAAAACAAAATTGAAATAAGAAATATAAATCTTCTCATTTCCATCCATCCTTCATCTATGGGAGCCTTTGTCCTTCATGCGACTGGCCAGCAGTCTCAGGGGTATGTGTTTTAAATTGCTAAACGCTTCTGTATACCCTGAAATGGCACGGCTTTAGTAACAACTTTTACACTCATTTTAATCCTAGCATTGACTGACGTGTTGTCAGACCTCAGGATGGCTTTATACAGTTATTACAAGTATTTTTTTCTCTGTCCATGGCACTTTGGATTATTCAAGATTATGTTGTAATCCCTTTAATCCTCATTGCATTAAGATTTCAGTCAAAATACTGAACAGTAAAGGACCACTCAGCACCAATGAAGTCTTAAGCATGTTATGAGATCTGGAAGTTGCCTCTTTCTACATTTTATTTGTTCTTGGGAAAAAGTCTCCATTGTCAATGAGAGAGCAACAGTGTCACTTCTCCCTGAGCAGTTTCCAAAAGATCATTTGAGTTTTTATTCTTCCAAAATTAAAAAGTCACAAGGCAATGAGGTAAACCTTTCCTGCCGACAAACAAAGACAGACTCATGAGAGTGGAGACAGGAGCCAGTCTGAATATTATGTGTGTTTTTGTGTCCCCTATCCACACACTCACACACTCATGCGCACACACACATACACACACACTCACACAGACACCCACACACACACACAAACAGGTGGGTACAAATGTTTTGACAAAACACCAAAGTTTTCAAAAGACTAAATTCAAAATGTGTGGCACATTTGGTCTAATCTTAAAAATCTCCTGATTGTACCCTGCTGTTCCTCTGTCTCTGGCCTTAAAACTGAAGGGGGCTTGGGTCCTCTATTTGTGCCCGAATTTTCCCCACTGTATTTTCAAGCTCTCTTCTCGGAACAATTTCACGCCATAAAGCCCGAGATGAGTTTTCTTTTGGCATAGGGTCCAATGCTTTTGCAAGCCACAACACAAACTTGTTCTAGCAGCAGAAATGCACATTCTTTATCTAAACTTGTATTGATGGTTGTTCTTTTCTCTGCTTTTTGTGTGCTAAATGCATTCCTTACCAAATGTGCTACTACAAGAAGTCCAACAAGAATTGGCAATTCTCCTGCTGAAGCTCTTTATACAGCAAAGTAAATATGTATGAAATCCTCTGAGTGCAATTGTAGATGATTGTTGCTGTGGCCGTTATCTGCATATTTGAATGATGTTTATAAGTATTCTATATGCACATTCTACACACAGATGCATTACTTGGTCAAATGAAATAACACAGACTCCACACATTGGCCAGAAGGACAGATGTGATATGAATCACGCAGGCAGCGAGAGGACGAGTAGTTTAGATGGAGTTGGAGCTTCACATCAGTCCTAATCTGATTATTCATGCACTCCAGCACTGTTTCGGCTGTTAGCAGGCTCACTTTCAGACCAAAGTTGTGCTCTTTGCCGTGGTAACACACACTTTCTTCGCTTGTGGTAACATGAATTCAAAGAAGTAAACCAATCAAGCGCTCTTCACAGTAAGAAGAAACTTTCGGACCTCATTTCCAGTATTTCTTCCTCTAAAAAGCACTGAGAGGGTGACAATATAACCACTTAAAAATATTAATTTCATGTTCTGTTGTGCCAAAATAGTTGCCTATACATAGTGCTGAGAGCTAATCTGAGGCAAGCCAACAGACAACATGATATTTTCACAAACAACCTTCCTTTTAGGCAACATTAGGAAAGCTCTGAATGTGTATTTTAGAAGTTCTACAGCAATCAAAATGCGATGCTTCACAATATGTCACAGAGATATGCAAGGTCCCTGAGCAGATCTGTGAGGCGAGCAGCTCGTTGAACGACACCCGACGCTGGTGGAGAAACGGGCCGGAAAGCCAGAGGAATGCTGGGAACCCCAGTCTTCCGGTGACCTCAGAATCCTCGGCATGACCTTGGTGCTCCTACATCAGAACCCAACCCACACGCACCCCCTGTCTTTCTGTAGATACTGAGCTCTTATTTTACAGAATTTCACAATGGGAGAAATTGATACAGCTTGTCACAGCTAGTCCCCATCGGTCTACATTCATTTCCCAGACACTGCACAGTTTGTATACTGTATATACAATAATTACTGTGTCAGCTCAGTTTTTAGACAGAATTGCACCATGAGCTAGTGTCATTTTACAGGCTAGAGTATCTCCTGTTCCTCCCATAGGGTGATAACTTTGTTGCCACAAACAATGTTGTGCACCAACGTCCACCCAGTGCCAGGCCACATAGGGTTGACGTCACATACTCAAAATAATCTGTTTTGAACACTTGAAACCTCTTCTCTTAATATGTGTGCAGACTGTGGACTTTACTGGGGGCGTTCAGTGGCACCAATAACATTTCAGACTGTACCTTCTTCCCAGAACCTTGAGTTTCCCCTGTCACACTTTCAGCAAGGACACTGTGTTTGGGGAAAAGTAGGTTACACTTTGCTCTCAGGACAGAGGACACCCTTGACCCTGGCTCTGTCCCTGGACCCAGAGGCGTGGAGTGGGCCGATGCCCTCTCCCCAGCACAGGGAGCATGGGCCGCCTGAAGAGGTTTTCACAAAGCGGCATGCTCAACCTCGCTCCCCTCCCGAGCGCCCACGCGACATGTTTCTGCTCCGAACCCTGCACTCCCCAGGGGCGGGTGACCCCCTCACAGGGGCTGTCTCCGCCCCCGCCTCGTCCCCCGAGCGGTCACCATAGAGACGCCCATGCTCGTATTTGTCAGCTTCTGTTTTGTCCGTTTTGTGGTGGGACTGGTGTAGCCTCCGTGTCCAACTATTCAGCTGCAAAGCTGACACAGATCACATGTGGGAATAAGGTGCGCTGAGATATTCCATCAACTGGTTAAACTGATGATGGCTCAAATTGACATCACTTTGCTTTGATTCAATCTCCATAAAAGTATGGCACACATGCTTACCCGTAATCAAAGTACATTATACAGATGAAGACATTTCCACATGATCCGTTTTTGTGAAACAGAAACGCTGTGTGAACTGATTCTTGCCAGGGCAAAGTCTCGCCCAGCGGATTCAGAGTTTTTAGGAGACAGACGGTCTGTTAATAATGATGGTTTCTGAAATGCCCCTGGAGTGGAAATACCCATGTTTGCTGTGAGTTTACCGTTTCTTGGCTGAGAGACCTGCCTCACTCTAAAACCGCACGGCAGGACAAATAAACAGGAAGACCACAGCCACAGCCACTTGGACAAATGCCACCAGCAAGGCATCTTACAGTACTGTTACTTACTGAAGCCAGTGTGCTTTGGGATAATTCCAGTAAAGAAATAAACTGTTTTATTCAGATATATGGTCCTTGCTGCAGTAAACCATGGCAACCGTGTCGACCTCCCACAAAGTCTAAAGACTAACACACATCAGATGATCTTTCTATGAGAATGTTTATCAGTGAGAGGAACTGTGAAAACAAAGGGTTGCATGATAATTTTCCTTCAAATGATAACAGAAAAAAGGGTTAAAACATGCATTTATCACAAGAAGCAATATTGAATTAAAGCTTGAAAAACATTTGCTTTCCATTCTTTTTTCATTTCAGTCAGCATATTATCAACGAAAGCAATGCCCACATTTGCTTGATTTTATTTAGTTTTTCTTATCTTCATTGAAGATGGTCTCTTAAAATGTTTCCTTTTTCAACTAAATTGAATCCAAATAAGCTGTGGAAATATTCAAAGGGGCTGACGCTCTGATGATGTGATTCTGCAAATAATTGTTGTGAAATCAACTCTTAAAAAGCTATTAATTCATATTCAGTGATTATGTTAGGCCATGTTAAAGGAAGTTCTCGCAATATTGTCATCAAAGTGATCAAAGTCGAAGGCATATAGCGCATGATTCAGTGTTCTAAATTTAGGCAGAACTACAAGGCATAGCATTGGGCACAAAGTTTCTAAAATGTTATCAAATTTAAAAGAGAGACGGCTACACATTGAGGAACCATTGGTGCCTTGGTACCTAAAAGCCACCCACACATACACACACCAACAGCAGGCTAAAGTGTGAATGGTAAAATAAAAATAAGTGGAAATTGCCCTTTCAGTTGGGACTTGCTGGGACATGGTTGCAATTATGAAAGATCAGATTGACCAATGTGAGTTAGTCACAAAGTAATCTACAGTAAA
>NC_083776.1:40223027-40243027 GCF_963514075.1 Conger conger
ATGGAGCATGCCCATGGGAGGCATGTGTCCTGGTCTAAGATGTTCGCAGTGTCATGGTCCAAGCTGATGTCCTGCAGCGCCCGGCCCGTCTGCGACTGAGGTTCCCTGCAATGTGAGGCTGTGCACACAGGAAAAACATGCTTATCACAAGATTTATGAACATGCTATGTGACACAGAGTATTTAAAAGTAATAATAATAATAATAATAATAATAATAATAATAATAATAATAATAATAATTAATTTAACTTCACAGGGGCTACCAAGATGTAGTAGTTGACAGACCTAACCACAGCTAGCTAGCTACACTATACCACTGAAATGACTCACTTTTTAAAACATTTCGACAGAAATGATTAAATTGGGGGAGTAATTAGGCTGCATTATTCGTATAGTCACACGCTGAATCGAGGTATGGAGGTAGGTAGGTAGATAGCCAAGCAGCTATCCGCCTTGCAAGCCAGAGAATATTACGTTTTGTAATTAAAACGAAATGTGCGACATGCCAGCTTTGTCTTACGATATATTTCTAATGTAAAAATACATACATGATGTGTTTATACAGCTGGAAAGTTCTTTCATTCATTCGTTCTGTGTATTAACAGCAACGATAAACGTATTGAACAGCGCGAAAGCCAACTAGCTAGCCTGCTCTGACCATCGCTAACATGAAAATACAAATGATTCTTCTCATTTTAATAAAAATTTCATTAGAAAACGCATTGAAAGCTTACCTTTCACCGATGCGGGAGCAATGGCCGACGCGCCGATTTGAGTCAAAACGGAGGAAGAGCTACAATTGGCCGGCTAAACACGTGATGAATTTGGAACAAACACGTGTTCAATTTGGAACAAATCCGGCCATCTGATTGGCTCCAATATTGGAACATATTGGAACATTGGAACAGAGAAGATCGGTAAAGTGGCCAAATCCATTTGACTTTTAAGAGGCCAGCCTGTAGTGCAGTGGCAAGGTCGGCGGTTCGAGCCCCGGTGTAGCTGCGATAAGATCCGCACAGCTGTTGGGCCCTTGGGGGATGCCCTTAACACCCCATTGCTCCAGGGCTGTTTCCTGCTTAGTCTAATCAGGACTTGTCGGTCGCTTTGGATAAAAGCGTCTGCTAAATAACAAATGATTATTTATTTATAGCTTGCATTGTAGCAACTAGACCTAACATCCTCAGAATGACCTACACCATGGCACGGTGTCATTTTGTTGGGAATGTTAAATGAACCAAAATAAAGAAGAAGAAAAAAAAAAAGTGAAACAGCAAAGTTGGGTGAATTTTGTAACTTTGAGTTGCATCAGGCAAGTATATTTCTCGAGTTATCAAAATACATTAGTTGTATTGTAGACTGGTTTCCGGTTTAATTTTGTCTTTCAACCTATAGGTACAACACACATCAGGACATGTAGGTCTCTTTGGATAAAAGCGTCTGCTAAATAACAAATGATTATTTATTTATTTATTTATTTATTTATTTATTTATTTATTTATTTATTTATTTATTTATTTATTTATTTATTTATTTATTTATTTATTTATTTATTTGCTAGCATTGTGGCAACTCAACCTAACATCCTCAGGATGGCCTACACAGTGGCACGGTGTTATTTTGTTGGGAATGTAAGGTATATTTCTCGAGTTATGAAAATACATAAGTTGTATTGTAGACTGGTTTTATTTTGTCTTTGAACCTGTAGGTACACCGCACATCCCGATAGAAACACACATCAGGACTTGTCGGTAGCTTTGGATAAAAGCGTCATCCTCAGGAAGGCCTACACAGTGGCACGGTGTTATTTTGTTGAGAATGTCTGTCCTCCAGGGTCCTCGTCGCACTTCATTGTGCGTCGCTCTGGATAAGAGCGTCTGCTAAATGCCTGCAATGTAATGTAATGTAATGTGAAAAAGAAAGAACGGGAAACCGCAATGCTGTGTGAATTCTGTTGGGTGAAACATTCGCAGCATTGAAAACCATTCGCGTTTTTTCCCCTTTACATAGTTCTGAATGAAGATCAGGTATATCATTCTGAGTACAGTAAAAAATAAAATAAAAAAGGAACTTTGTACATGGGGTATATTCCAGATGTCTCATTAAAAATGCATGTCTTACGAAATTTAAAACGAAATTAGATTGAAGGCTTCACAATAGCCCACAGTCTTGTCCCGGAGGCTAGAACCTAAAGGCATATGGTGATGCAGCGTCTTTTGGTTATTACTGCTCTAGCCTTTGGAATAGCCTGCCGATGGGTCTTCGCGACTCCAAATCCGTAGACATTTTAAAAAGAAATCGTAAGACACACCCTGTTGTAGTTCTGTCTGTAACGTGGTACACAAATAAAGTTTTGCGTAGCCACGCCTGTATTTGCACTCGGCCTACACGGGCAGATGGCTTCGTCGCCTACGGGAGATAATATTGTATTTTTCCAAATAGTTTCACTTGTTTCAGTTCGGTGCAATATGGACGCGTGCTCACATAAAACAGTGCTACTGCGGCCGGACGTCTCTCGGGTAAGGTTGCCTGCTGTAGGCGGTCCGCATGTCACGTTAACTTGGTGTGGAATTAGCTTGTTCGCTTGCTAGCTAACGACTGGTGGCCATAGTCCTTCGCCTCCGCGTCGTACAGTAACCCCCTTGTTAACAAGATTATTCCTGATACACGTCGTAAATACAGTCGTGTAGGCTATTTATTGCATTTTCTGGAAGGCTTGGCAGCTGTGCGAGGATTATCCAGCTACTGAGCAAACTGTTTCCACGTGCTAGGCCGGCTGTAGCTAGCTCGTTTGCTACCTTGGCGAGGCGATGTAATTTAGTGCTCCGGTGCCTCGCTTATTGTATGTGTCTGGCCATTTTGCATGCTTAGAGATTGGGGAAGTAGATGAGAAGCACCGTACGTGGCACAGGTAAAGACAATTGTCACAACATTTTCAGAGGCCTTGTTGGAAAACGTGGCATTTCCCCCACGTAGGCCCAGCGGACGCCAAAAGTCGCCGTGTTAAGTTAGCCTACACCACAGAAGTAAATAATCGTGTGCCATAGTGGCTAGCTAACGAAAACGACAACGCAGAAGAACCACTCAGCTTGCTTTGGTTGGATATACACACACGGCAGTCTGCTGAGTGGTCAAAGAGGGAATGCTGCTTTCCACGTTTGTTTTGAGCAAACACTCGTGTTTCGAAGAACTCGTTTCCTCCGCGTTTTCGTCCTTTTTAGTGAATTTCGAGTGCTTACTCTAAATTAACTTTTGATGAATTGCCTTGAAAAACTCAGCCTCCAGTTTCTGTTATAGTGTAAAGTACCTTTCGGGCGTACTGTATATGGTATTAAAAACCATGCAGTGTTTTTTTGTTTTTTTCTCAAGTGTCTCTATTAATTGTATGTAAACGATGTTCTTCCCATAGACTGTATCAAAGTAAGGCTCTTCCGTGCATGCACCGTCTTTTTGACGGTTTTCCCTTTTCTAGCTGGAGAGCCCTTGTGAAAGGAATGAGCCGACTGACCTCTGGTGGCAATTACTAGCAATGTACGGGGAGATCCGGAAGTACCGTATTTGAATTTGAAGATGGCGGGCTCCTTGTTTACTTTTCTTCAGATTTTACCTTTTGCTGTCAGATGGCCTGACCTTACCTATACCTAGTAATACTATTGTTTTGTTGTTGTGTTTTTTCTTTTTCTTTCAGTGTGCGATGAATCTTTCAAGCATGTTCAGCTGATGGTGACTGAGATGAGGACAGCATGCAGCGGACAGGCTGGAGGTGGTGACAGTGCAGTTCTTTGTGAGGGTGCAGCCAATAGCAGGATCGAGGCAGTCGGCTGCATAAGTCGGCAGCGCACATCCGTGGACTCCATTTGCCTGCCTCGGAGGGACATTGATGTCTAAATGTGTTCAGCTCAACATGAGAGGTTGTGTTTGATAAACCTCCTGATGCAGATTTGTCTTGTTTGTAAGTGCTGCCAGTTTAGGCTGTCCTTACGAGGCACACACGCGTGCTATGCATGCTTTCGCACTCAGTCCATGACTGCGAACCATGGCCAGAACCCGCCCCTTAGGTAGCGCAGGCTCAGGTAGGTCTCTTGTGCTCGCTCCGGCAGCACATATACTAAAATTGGAACGATACAGAGAAGATTAGCATGGCCCCTGCGCAAGGATGACACGCAAATTCGTGAAGCGTTCCATATTTTTAACCTTACCTGCGCACCAGTTGATATTTTCATGCCTAACCTGAGCTCTGGGTAACATTTTTTGTGAAGCGGTGCATATTTTGTGCCTTGCCTGAGGTCCAGGTAACATTTATTGGTGATTCTGTGCCTTACCTGAGCTCCAGGGTAACATGTTTTGTGATTTTTGTAAAACAGAAAGTTCTATTTTCATTTATACAAGCTGCTGTCCGGGTGTACCTAATAAAGTGGTCACCGAGTGTCCACTAACTCTGCTCGAGGGCAGAGGCTATTGTGACATCACAGGCTATTGTGACGGCACAGGAAATGGGTGGGCCAAATATTTGCATTTACAGGCTGGTGGACAGGTGTACCTAATAAAGTGGTCACTGAGTGTGTATGAACCGCTAGAGGGCAACGGCTGTTGTGATAGCACAGGCTACTGTGACGTCACGGCAAATTGGTGGTCTTAAGTACGAGTGTAGAGATAAACCTAATAAAGTGAAACTCTGTCCTATTTTAAAAATAGAATCTCCATCTCTGCCGACCTTTTTTTTTTTTTTTTTTTTTAAATTAAATATCCATCTCGGTCCTATTTTAAAGAGTAGAACAGGTTCTCTGTATTGTTCCCATTTCAAGGAGTACAACAGGCCACTGAGGTGACTCGTCTTTGAAAAAGGCTTCATACGCCAGCGGACAAGTGCCTGGACATGGGCGGATGCTCTGCGTGAGGTGTGGTATGCTTGTGTGGCCCACTGGTGGGCCAGTAGCTGGCCATCTTCCCTCTGATCAAATAAACCCCAATTTCAAAGAGCAAGGGCTCATTTTTGGATGGTTGTTTGCTTTAGACTTGCAACTTGGCACTTTTTTCCCCCTCCGTTGATTGATGCAAATGTTTCTTTGTGCACTGCACACCACCTTGAGTGTATATTGTAAATAAAACTTTAAATGAGACGAATCGCTGTTGTCTGTTACTCTGACGACACTGAGTATCACGAGGGTATCTCCTAATATTTTGTGACTGTTCATATATCCAGGTCTAGCAAACTCGAATTCAGTTCTTGAGAATGTTTTGCTACTCATTGTCCAATTTCATTTCTTTTCCAGGCAGAAATTTTATTTGATAGTACAAAATGCAGAAAGGGAGCACCGTTGTGATTTTTAAAAATGATTATATTATTATTAATAATAATAATAATAATAATAATAATAATGACAATACAAATATGGCACAACTCGTTCACAGCAGAACATGGAGAAATGTCATGAGTACAAGAGATGGACGTGAATGGGGACCTACTTGTTGCTGCAACTAAATTCGGCAATTGTTCCAACAGTAGATAATAAACTGCCATCAAACAAAACAAGGACTGATTTGCACGTCCTCAAACTTAAACTGGAGCTATGCTGACGCCTAGTGTTAAAAGCTGAGCGTTTTTCTGCTGTTCAATATGTATGAAAATATATTTTTCACTGGCTTCTAGAGTGACTGCTATCGCGGTCACATGAGAATGATCACTGGTCTGATATTTTAATCACATAAATAAGTAGAATAAATGGAGCATGCCCATGGGAGGCATGTGTCCTGGTCTAAGATGTTCGCAGTGTCATGGTCCAAGCTGATGTCCTGCAGCGCCCGGCCCGTCTGCGACTGAGGTTCCCTGCAATGTGAGGCTGTGCACACAGGAAAAACATGCTTATCACAAGATTTATGAACATGCTATGTGACACAGAGTATTTAAAAGTAATAATAATAATAATAATAATAATAATAATAATAATAATAATAATTAATTTAGCTTCACAGGGGCTGCCAAGATGTAGTAGTTGACAGACCTAACCACAGCTAGCTAGCTACACTATACCACTGAAATGACTCACTTTTTAAAACATTTCGACAGAAATGATTAAATTGGGGGAGTAATTAGGCTGCATTATTCGTATAGTCACACGCTGAATCGAGGTATGGAGGTAGGTAGGTAGATAGCCAAGCAGCTATCCGCCTTGCAAGCCAGAGAATATTACGTTTTGTAATTAAAACGAAATGTGCGACATGCCAGCTTTGTCTTACGATATATTTCTAATGTAAAAATACATACATGATGTGTTTATACAGCTGGAAAGTTCTTTCATTCATTCGTTCTGTGTATTAACAGCAACGATAAACGTATTGAACAGCGCGAAAGCCAACTAGCTAGCCTGCTCTGACCATCGCTAACATGAAAATACAAATGATTCTTCTCATTTTAATAAAAATTTCATTAGAAAACGCATTGAAAGCTTACCTTTCACCGATGCGGGAGCAATGGCCGACGCGCCGATTTGAGTCAAAACGGAGGAAGAGCTACAATTGGCCGGCTAAACACGTGATGAATTTGGAACAAACACGTGTTCAATTTGGAACAAATCCGGCCATCTGATTGGCTCCAATATTGGAACATATTGGAACATTGGAACAGAGAAGATCGGTAAAGTGGCCAAATCCATTTGACTTTTAAGAGGCCAGCCTGTAGTGCAGTGGCAAGGTCGGCGGTTCGAGCCCCGGTGTAGCTGCGATAAGATCCGCACAGCTGTTGGGCCCTTGGGGGATGCCCTTAACACCCCATTGCTCCAGGGCTGTTTCCTGCTTAGTCTAATCAGGACTTGTCGGTCGCTTTGGATAAAAGCGTCTGCTAAATAACAAATGATTATTTATTTATAGCTTGCATTGTAGCAACTAGACCTAACATCCTCAGAATGACCTACACCATGGCACGGTGTCATTTTGTTGGGAATGTTAAATGAACCAAAATAAAGAAGAAGAAAAAAAAAAAGTGAAACAGCAAAGTTGGGTGAATTTTGTAACTTTGAGTTGCATCAGGCAAGTATATTTCTCGAGTTATCAAAATACATTAGTTGTATTGTAGACTGGTTTCCGGTTTAATTTTGTCTTTCAACCTATAGGTACAACACACATCAGGACATGTAGGTCTCTTTGGATAAAAGCGTCTGCTAAATAACAAATGATTATTTATTTATTTATTTATTTATTTATTTATTTATTTATTTATTTATTTATTTATTTATTTGCTAGCATTGTGGCAACTCAACCTAACATCCTCAGGATGGCCTACACAGTGGCACGGTGTTATTTTGTTGGGAATGTAAGGTATATTTCTCGAGTTATGAAAATACATAAGTTGTATTGTAGACTGGTTTTATTTTGTCTTTGAACCTGTAGGTACACCGCACATCCCGATAGAAACACACATCAGGACTTGTCGGTAGCTTTGGATAAAAGCGTCATCCTCAGGAAGGCCTACACAGTGGCACGGTGTTATTTTGTTGAGAATGTCTGTCCTCCAGGGTCCTCGTCGCACTTCATTGTGCGTCGCTCTGGATAAGAGCGTCTGCTAAATGCCTGCAATGTAATGTAATGTAATGTGAAAAAGAAAGAACGGGAAACCGCAATGCTGTGTGAATTCTGTTGGGTGAAACATTCGCAGCATTGAAAACCATTCGCGTTTTTTCCCCTTTACATAGTTCTGAATGAAGATCAGGTATATCATTCTGAGTACAGTAAAAAATAAAATAAAAAAGGAACTTTGTACATGGGGTATATTCCAGATGTCTCATTAAAAATGCATGTCTTACGAAATTTAAAACGAAATTAGATTGAAGGCTTCACAATAGCCCACAGTCTTGTCCCGGAGGCTAGAACCTAAAGGCATATGGTGATGCAGCGTCTTTTGGTTATTACTGCTCTAGCCTTTGGAATAGCCTGCCGATGGGTCTTCGCGACTCCAAATCCGTAGACATTTTAAAAAGAAATCGTAAGACACACCCTGTTGTAGTTCTGTCTGTAACGTGGTACACAAATAAAGTTTTGCGTAGCCACGCCTGTATTTGCACTCGGCCTACACGGGCAGATGGCTTCGTCGCCTACGGGAGATAATATTGTATTTTTCCAAATAGTTTCACTTGTTTCAGTTCGGTGCAATATGGACGCGTGCTCACATAAAACAGTGCTACTGCGGCCGGACGTCTCTCGGGTAAGGTTGCCTGCTGTAGGCGGTCCGCATGTCACGTTAACTTGGTGTGGAATTAGCTTGTTCGCTTGCTAGCTAACGACTGGTGGCCATAGTCCTTCGCCTCCGCGTCGTACAGTAACCCCCTTGTTAACAAGATTATTCCTGATACACGTCGTAAATACAGTCGTGTAGGCTATTTATTGCATTTTCTGGAAGGCTTGGCAGCTGTGCGAGGATTATCCAGCTACTGAGCAAACTGTTTCCACGTGCTAGGCCGGCTGTAGCTAGCTCGTTTGCTACCTTGGCGAGGCGATGTAATTTAGTGCTCCGGTGCCTCGCTTATTGTATGTGTCTGGCCATTTTGCATGCTTAGAGATTGGGGAAGTAGATGAGAAGCACCGTACGTGGCACAGGTAAAGACAATTGTCACAACATTTTCAGAGGCCTTGTTGGAAAACGTGGCATTTCCCCCACGTAGGCCCAGCGGACGCCAAAAGTCGCCGTGTTAAGTTAGCCTACACCACAGAAGTAAATAATCGTGTGCCATAGTGGCTAGCTAACGAAAACGACAACGCAGAAGAACCACTCAGCTTGCTTTGGTTGGATATACACACACGGCAGTCTGCTGAGTGGTCAAAGAGGGAATGCTGCTTTCCACGTTTGTTTTGAGCAAACACTCGTGTTTCGAAGAACTCGTTTCCTCCGCGTTTTCGTCCTTTTTAGTGAATTTCGAGTGCTTACTCTAAATTAACTTTTGATGAATTGCCTTGAAAAACTCAGCCTCCAGTTTCTGTTATAGTGTAAAGTACCTTTCGGGCGTACTGTATATGGTATTAAAAACCATGCAGTGTTTTTTTGTTTTTTTCTCAAGTGTCTCTATTAATTGTATGTAAACGATGTTCTTCCCATAGACTGTATCAAAGTAAGGCTCTTCCGTGCATGCACCGTCTTTTTGACGGTTTTCCCTTTTCTAGCTGGAGAGCCCTTGTGAAAGGAATGAGCCGACTGACCTCTGGTGGCAATTACTAGCAATGTACGGGGAGATCCGGAAGTACCGTATTTGAATTTGAAGATGGCGGGCTCCTTGTTTACTTTTCTTCAGATTTTACCTTTTGCTGTCAGATGGCCTGACCTTACCTATACCTAGTAATACTATTGTTTTGTTGTTGTGTTTTTTCTTTTTCTTTCAGTGTGCGATGAATCTTTCAAGCATGTTCAGCTGATGGTGACTGAGATGAGGACAGCATGCAGCGGACAGGCTGGAGGTGGTGACAGTGCAGTTCTTTGTGAGGGTGCAGCCAATAGCAGGATCGAGGCAGTCGGCTGCATAAGTCGGCAGCGCACATCCGTGGACTCCATTTGCCTGCCTCGGAGGGACATTGATGTCTAAATGTGTTCAGCTCAACATGAGAGGTTGTGTTTGATAAACCTCCTGATGCAGATTTGTCTTGTTTGTAAGTGCTGCCAGTTTAGGCTGTCCTTACGAGGCACACACGCGTGCTATGCATGCTTTCGCACTCAGTCCATGACTGCGAACCATGGCCAGAACCCGCCCCTTAGGTAGCGCAGGCTCAGGTAGGTCTCTTGTGCTCGCTCCGGCAGCACATATACTAAAATTGGAACGATACAGAGAAGATTAGCATGGCCCCTGCGCAAGGATGACACGCAAATTCGTGAAGCGTTCCATATTTTTAACCTTACCTGCGCACCAGTTGATATTTTCATGCCTAACCTGAGCTCTGGGTAACATTTTTTGTGAAGCGGTGCATATTTTGTGCCTTGCCTGAGGTCCAGGTAACATTTATTGGTGATTCTGTGCCTTACCTGAGCTCCAGGGTAACATGTTTTGTGATTTTTGTAAAACAGAAAGTTCTATTTTCATTTATACAAGCTGCTGTCCGGGTGTACCTAATAAAGTGGTCACCGAGTGTCCACTAACTCTGCTCGAGGGCAGAGGCTATTGTGACATCACAGGCTATTGTGACGGCACAGGAAATGGGTGGGCCAAATATTTGCATTTACAGGCTGGTGGACAGGTGTACCTAATAAAGTGGTCACTGAGTGTGTATGAACCGCTAGAGGGCAACGGCTGTTGTGATAGCACAGGCTACTGTGACGTCACGGCAAATTGGTGGTCTTAAGTACGAGTGTAGAGATAAACCTAATAAAGTGAAACTCTGTCCTATTTTAAAAATAGAATCTCCATCTCTGCCGACCTTTTTTTTTTTTTTTTTTTTTTAAATAAAATATCCATCTCGGTCCTATTTTAAAGAGTAGAACAGGTTCTCTGTATTGTTCCCATTTCAAGGAGTACAACAGGCCACTGAGGTGACTCGTCTTTGAAAAAGGCTTCATACGCCAGCGGACAAGTGCCTGGACATGGGCGGATGCTCTGCGTGAGGTGTGGTATGCTTGTGTGGCCCACTGGTGGGCCAGTAGCTGGCCATCTTCCCTCTGATCAAATAAACCCCAATTTCAAAGAGCAAGGGCTCATTTTTGGATGGTTGTTTGCTTTAGACTTGCAACTTGGCACTTTTTTCCCCCTCCGTTGATTGATGCAAATGTTTCTTTGTGCACTGCACACCACCTTGAGTGTATATTGTAAATAAAACTTTAAATGAGACGAATCGCTGTTGTCTGTTACTCTGACGACACTGAGTATCACGAGGGTATCTCCTAATATTTTGTGACTGTTCATATATCCAGGTCTAGCAAACTCGAATTCAGTTCTTGAGAATGTTTTGCTACTCATTGTCCAATTTCATTTCTTTTCCAGGCAGAAATTTTATTTGATAGTACAAAATGCAGAAAGGGAGCACCGTTGTGATTTTTAAAAATGATTATATTATTATTAATAATAATAATAATAATAATAATAATAATAATGACAATACAAATATGGCACAACTCGTTCACAGCAGAACATGGAGAAATGTCATGAGTACAAGAGATGGACGTGAATGGGGACCTACTTGTTGCTGCAACTAAATTCGGCAATTGTTCCAACAGTAGATAATAAACTGCCATCAAACAAAACAAGGACTGATTTGCACGTCCTCAAACTTAAACTGGAGCTATGCTGACGCCTAGTGTTAAAAGCTGAGCGTTTTTCTGCTGTTCAATATGTATGAAAATATATTTTTCACTGGCTTCTAGAGTGACTGCTATCGCGGTCACATGAGAATGATCACTGGTCTGATATTTTAATCACATAAATAAGTAGAATAAATGGAGCATGCCCATGGGAGGCATGTGTCCTGGTCTAAGATGTTCGCAGTGTCATGGTCCAAGCTGATGTCCTGCAGCGCCCGGCCCGTCTGCGACTGAGGTTCCCTGCAATGTGAGGCTGTGCACACAGGAAAAACATGCTTATCACAAGATTTATGAACATGCTATGTGACACAGAGTATTTAAAAGTAATAATAATAATAATAATAATAATAATAATAATTAATTTAACTTCACAGGGGCTACCAAGATGTAGTAGTTGACAGACCTAACCACAGCTAGCTAGCTACACTATACCACTGAAATGACTCACTTTTTAAAACATTTCGACAGAAATGATTAAATTGGGGGAGTAATTAAGCTGCATTATTCGTATAGTCACACGCTGAATCGAGGTATGGAGGTAGGTAGGTAGATAGCCAAGCAGCTATCCGCCTTGCAAGCCAGAGAATATTACGTTTTGTAATTAAAACGAAATGTGCGACATGCCAGCTTTGTCTTACGATATATTTCTAATGTAAAAATACATACATGATGTGTTTATACAGCTGGAAAGTTCTTTCATTCATTCGTTCTGTGTATTAACAGCAACGATAAACGTATTGAACAGCGCGAAAGCCAACTAGCTAGCCTGCTCTGACCATCGCTAACATGAAAATACAAATGATTCTTCTCATTTTAATAAAAATTTCATTAGAAAACGCATTGAAAGCTTACCTTTCACCGATGCGGGAGCAATGGCCGACGCGCCGATTTGAGTCAAAACGGAGGAAGAGCTACAATTGGCCGGCTAAACACGTGATGAATTTGGAACAAACACGTGTTCAATTTGGAACAAATCCGGCCATCTGATTGGCTGAGCCGCTTTGTCAAAGTTGGTGAAAGTTGTAAATTGGAACAAGGCACGGCCTCTGATTGGCTCCAATATTGGAACATATTGGAACATTGGAACAGAGAAGATCGGTAAAGTGGCCAAATCCATTTGACTTTTAAGAGGCCAGCCTGTAGTGCAGTGGCAAGGTCGGCGGTTCGAGCCCCGGTGTAGCTGCGATAAGATCCGCACAGCTGTTGGGCCCTTGGGGGATGCCCTTAACACCCCATTGCTCCAGGGCTGTTTCCTGCTTAGTCTAATCAGGACTTGTCGGTCGCTTTGGATAAAAGCGTCTGCTAAATAACAAATGATTATTTATTTATAGCTTGCATTGTAGCAACTAGACCTAACATCCTCAGAATGACCTACACCGTGGCACGGTGTCATTTTGTTGGGAATGTTAAATGAACCAAAATAAAGAAGAAGAAAAAAAAAAAGTGAAACAGCAAAGTTGGGTGAATTTTGTAACTTTGAGTTGCATCAGGCAAGTATATTTCTCGAGTTATCAAAATACATTAGTTGTATTGTAGACTGGTTTCCGGTTTAATTTTGTCTTTCAACCTATAGGTACAACACACATCAGGACATGTAGGTCTCTTTGGATAAAAGCGTCTGCTAAATAACAAATGATTGATTATTTATTTATTTATTTATTTATTTATTTATTTATTTATTTATTTATTTATTTATTTATTTATTTGCTAGCATTGTGGCAACTCAACCTAACATCCTCAGGATGGCCTACACAGTGGCACGGTGTTATTTTGTTGGGAATGTAAGGTATATTTCTCGAGTTATGAAAATACATAAGTTGTATTGTAGACTGGTTTTATTTTGTCTTTGAACCTGTAGGTACACCGCACATCCCGATAGAAACACACATCAGGACTTGTCGGTAGCTTTGGATAAAAGCGTCATCCTCAGGAAGGCCTACACAGTGGCACGGTGTTATTTTGTTGAGAATGTCTGTCCTCCAGGGTCCTCGTCGCACTTCATTGTGCGTCGCTCTGGATAAGAGCGTCTGCTAAATGCCTGCAATGTAATGTAATGTAATGTGAAAAAGAAAGAACGGGAAACCGCAATGCTGTGTGAATTCTGTTGGGTGAAACATTCGCAGCATTGAAAACCATTCGCGTTTTTTCCCCTTTACATAGTTCTGAATGAAGATCAGGTATATCATTCTGAGTACAGTAAAAAATAAAATAAAAAAGGAACTTTGTACATGGGGTATATTCCAGATGTCTCATTAAAAATGCATGTCTTACGAAATTTAAAACGAAATTAGATTGAAGGCTTCACAATAGCCCACAGTCTTGTCCCGGAGGCTAGAACCTAAAGGCATATGGTGATGCAGCGTCTTTTGGTTATTACTGCTCTAGCCTTTGGAATAGCCTGCCGATGGGTCTTCGCGACTCCAAATCCGTAGACATTTTAAAAAGAAATCGTAAGACACACCCTGTTGTAGTTCTGTCTGTAACGTGGTACACAAATAAAGTTTTGCGTAGCCACGCCTGTATTTGCACTCGGCCTACACGGGCAGATGGCTTCGTCGCCTACGGGAGATAATATTGTATTTTTCCAAATAGTTTCACTTGTTTCAGTTCGGTGCAATATGGACGCGTGCTCACATAAAACAGTGCTACTGCGGCCGGACGTCTCTCGGGTAAGGTTGCCTGCTGTAGGCGGTCCGCATGTCACGTTAACTTGGTGTGGAATTAGCTTGTTCGCTTGCTAGCTAACGACTGGTGGCCATAGTCCTTCGCCTCCGCGTCGTACAGTAACCCCCTTGTTAACAAGATTATTCCTGATACACGTCGTAAATACAGTCGTGTAGGCTATTTATTGCATTTTCTGGAAGGCTTGGCAGCTGTGCGAGGATTATCCAGCTACTGAGCAAACTGTTTCCACGTGCTCCGGTGCTCCGGTGCCTCCGGTGCCTCGCTTATTGTATGTGTCTGGCCATTTTGCATGCTTAGAGATTGGGGAAGTAGATGAGAAGCACCGTACGTGGCACAGGTAAAGACAATTGTCACAACATTTTCAGAGGCCATGCTGGAAAACGTGGCATTTCCCCCACGTAGGCCCAGCGGACGCCAAAAGTCGCCGTGTTAAGTTAGCCTACACCACAGAAGTAAATAATCGTGTGCCATAGTGGCTAGCTAACGAAAACGACAACGCAGAAGAACCACTCAGCTTGCTTTGGTTGGATATACACACACGGCAGTCTGCTGAGTGGTCAAAGAGGGAATGCTGCTTTCCACGTTTGTTTTGAGCAAACACTCGTGTTTCGAAGAACTCGTTTCCTCCGCGTTTTCGTCCTTTTTAGTGCATTTCGAGTGCTTACTCTAAATTAACTTTTGATGAATTGCCTTGAAAAACTCAGCCTCCAGTTTCTGTTATAGTGTAAAGTACCTTTCGGGCGTACTGTATATGGTATTAAAAACCATGCAGTGTTTTTTTGTTTTTTTCTCAAGTGTCTCTATTAATTGTATGTAAACGATGTTCTTCCCATAGACTGTATCAAAGTAAGGCTCTTCCGTGCATGCACCGTCTTTTTGACGGTTTTCCCTTTTCTAGCTGGAGAGCCCTTGTGAAAGGAATGAGCCGACTGACCTCTGGTGGCAATTACTAGCAATGTACGGGGAGATCCGGAAGTACCGTATTTGAATTTGAAGATGGCGGGCTCCTTGTTTACTTTTCTTCAGATTTTACCTTTTGCTGTCAGATGGCCTGACCTTACCTATACCTAGTAATACTATTGTTTTGTTGTTGTGTTTTTTCTTTTTCTTTCAGTGTGCGATGAATCTTTCAAGCATGTTCAGCTGATGGTGACTGAGATGAGGACAGCATGCAGCGGACAGGCTGGAGGTGGTGACAGTGCAGTTCTTTGTGAGGGTGCAGCCAATAGCAGGATCGAGGCAGTCGGCTGCATAAGTCGGCAGCGCACATCCGTGGACTCCATTTGCCTGCCTCGGAGGGACATTGATGTCTAAATGTGTTCAGCTCAACATGAGAGGTTGTGTTTGATAAACCTCCTGATGCAGATTTGTCTTGTTTGTAAGTGCTGCCAGTTTAGGCTGTCCTTACGAGGCACACACGCGTGCTATGCATGCTTTCGCACTCAGTCCATGACTGCGAACCATGGCCAGAACCCGCCCCTTAGGTAGCGCAGGCTCAGGTAGGTCTCTTGTGCTCGCTCCGGCAGCACATATACTAAAATTGGAACGATACAGAGAAGATTAGCATGGCCCCTGCGCAAGGATGACACGCAAATTCGTGAAGCGTTCTATATTTTTAACCTTACCTGCGCACCAGTTGATATTTTCATGCCTAACCTGAGCTCTGGGTAACATTTTTTGTGAAGCGGTGCATATTTTGTGCCTTGCCTGAGGTCCAGGTAACATTTATTGGTGATTCTGTGCCTTACCTGAGCTCCAGGGTAACATGTTTTGTGATTTTTGTAAAACAGAAAGTTCTATTTTCATTTATACAAGCTGCTGTCCGGGTGTACCTAATAAAGTGGTCACCGAGTGTCCACTAACTCTGCTCGAGGGCAGAGGCTATTGTGACATCACAGGCTATTGTGACGGCACAGGAAATGGGTGGGCCAAATATTTGCATTTACAGGCTGGTGGACAGGTGTACCTAATAAAGTGGTCACTGAGTGTGTATGAACCGCTAGAGGGCAACGGCTGTTGTGATAGCACAGGCTACTGTGACGTCACGGCAAATTGGTGGTCTTAAGTACGAGTGTAGAGATAAACCTAATAAAGTGAAACTCCTATTTTAAAAATAGAATCTCCATCTCTGCCGACCTTTTTTTTTTTTTTTTTTTTAAATAAAATATCCATCTCGGTCCTATTTTAAAGAGTAGAACAGGTTCTCTGTATTGTTCCCATTTCAAGGAGTACAACAGGCCACTGAGGTGACTCGTCTTTGAAAAAGGCTTCATACGCCAGCGGACAAGTGCCTGGACATGGGCGGATGCTCTGCGTGAGGTGTGGTATGCTTGTGTGGCCCACTGGTGGGCCAGTAGCTGGCCATCTTCCCTCTGATCAAATAAACCCCAATTTCAAAGAGCAAGGGCTCATTTTTGGATGGTTGTTTGCTTTAGACTTGCAACTTGGCACTTTTTTCCCCCTCCGTTGATTGATGCAAATGTTTCTTTGTGCACTGCACACCACCTTGAGTGTATATTGTAAATAAAACTTTAAATGAGACGAATCGCTGTTGTCTGTTACTCTGACGACACTGAGTATCACGAGGGTATCTCCTAATATTTTGTGACTGTTCATATATCCAGGTCTAGCAAACTCGAATTCAGTTCTTGAGAATGTTTTGCTACTCATTGTCCAATTTCATTTCTTTTCCAGGCAGAAATTTTATTTGATAGTACAAAATGCAGAAAGGGAGCACCGTTGTGATTTTTAAAAATGATTATATTATTATTAATAATAATAATAATAATAATAATAATAATAATGACAATACAAATATGGCACAACTCGTTCACAGCAGAACATGGAGAAATGTCATGAGTACAAGAGATGGACGTGAATGGGGACCTACTTGTTGCTGCAACTAAATTCGGCAATTGTTCCAACAGTAGATAATAAACTGCCATCAAACAAAACAAGGACTGATTTGCACGTCCTCAAACTTAAACTGGAGCTATGCTGACGCCTAGTGTTAAAAGCTGAGCGTTTTTCTGCTGTTCAATATGTATGAAAATATATTTTTCACTGGCTTCTAGAGTGACTGCTATCGCGGTCACATGAGAATGATCACTGGTCTGATATTTTAATCACATAAATAAGTAGAATAAATGGAGCATGCCCATGGGAGGCATGTGTCCTGGTCTAAGATGTTCGCAGTGTCATGGTCCAAGCTGATGTCCTGCAGCGCCCGGCCCGTCTGCGACTGAGGTTCCCTGCAATGTGAGGCTGTGCACACAGGAAAAACATGCTTATCACAAGATTTATGAACATGCTATGTGACACAGAGTATTTAAAAGTAATAATAATAATAATAATAATAATAATAATAATAATAATAATAATAATTAATTTAACTTCACAGGGGCTACCAAGATGTAGTAGTTGACAGACCTAACCACAGCTAGCTAGCTACACTATACCACTGAAATGACTCACTTTTTAAAACATTTCGACAGAAATGATTAAATTGGGGGAGTAATTAGGCTGCATTATTCGTATAGTCACACGCTGAATCGAGGTATGGAGGTAGGTAGGTAGATAGCCAAGCAGCTATCCGCCTTGCAAGCCAGAGAATATTACGTTTTGTAATTAAAACGAAATGTGCGACATGCCAGCTTTGTCTTACGATATATTTCTAATGTAAAAATACATACATGATGTGTTTATACAGCTGGAAAGTTCTTTCATTCATTCGTTCTGTGTATTAACAGCAACGATAAACGTATTGAACAGCGCGAAAGCCAACTAGCTAGCCTGCTCTGACCATCGCTAACATGAAAATACAAATGATTCTTCTCATTTTAATAAAAATTTCATTAGAAAACGCATTGAAAGCTTACCTTTCACCGATGCGGGAGCAATGGCCGACGCGCCGATTTGAGTCAAAACGGAGGAAGAGCTACAATTGGCCGGCTAAACACGTGATGAATTTGGAACAAACACGTGTTCAATTTGGAACAAATCCGGCCATCTGATTGGCTCCAATATTGGAACATATTGGAACATTGGAACAGAGAAGATCGGTAAAGTGGCCAAATCCATTTGACTTTTAAGAGGCCAGCCTGTAGTGCAGTGGCAAGGTCGGCGGTTCGAGCCCCGGTGTAGCTGCGATAAGATCCGCACAGCTGTTGGGCCCTTGGGGGATGCCCTTAACACCCCATTGCTCCAGGGCTGTTTCCTGCTTAGTCTAATCAGGACTTGTCGGTCGCTTTGGATAAAAGCGTCTGCTAAATAACAAATGATTATTTATTTATAGCTTGCATTGTAGCAACTAGACCTAACATCCTCAGAATGACCTACACCATGGCACGGTGTCATTTTGTTGGGAATGTTAAATGAACCAAAATAAAGAAGAAGAAAAAAAAAAAGTGAAACAGCAAAGTTGGGTGAATTTTGTAACTTTGAGTTGCATCAGGCAAGTATATTTCTCGAGTTATCAAAATACATTAGTTGTATTGTAGACTGGTTTCCGGTTTAATTTTGTCTTTCAACCTATAGGTACAACACACATCAGGACATGTAGGTCTCTTTGGATAAAAGCGTCTGCTAAATAACAAATGATTATTTATTTATTTATTTATTTATTTATTTATTTATTTATTTATTTATTTATTTATTTATTTATTTATTTATTTATTTATTTATTTATTTGCTAGCATTGTGGCAACTCAACCTAACATCCTCAGGATGGCCTACACAGTGGCACGGTGTTATTTTGTTGGGAATGTAAGGTATATTTCTCGAGTTATGAAAATACATAAGTTGTATTGTAGACTGGTTTTATTTTGTCTTTGAACCTGTAGGTACACCGCACATCCCGATAGAAACACACATCAGGACTTGTCGGTAGCTTTGGATAAAAGCGTCATCCTCAGGAAGGCCTACACAGTGGCACGGTGTTATTTTGTTGAGAATGTCTGTCCTCCAGGGTCCTCGTCGCACTTCATTGTGCGTCGCTCTGGATAAGAGCGTCTGCTAAATGCCTGCAATGTAATGTAATGTAATGTGAAAAAGAAAGAACGGGAAACCGCAATGCTGTGTGAATTCTGTTGGGTGAAACATTCGCAGCATTGAAAACCATTCGCGTTTTTTCCCCTTTACATAGTTCTGAATGAAGATCAGGTATATCATTCTGAGTACAGTAAAAAATAAAATAAAAAAGGAACTTTGTACATGGGGTATATTCCAGATGTCTCATTAAAAATGCATGTCTTACGAAATTTAAAACGAAATTAGATTGAAGGCTTCACAATAGCCCACAGTCTTGTCCCGGAGGCTAGAACCTAAAGGCATATGGTGATGCAGCGTCTTTTGGTTATTACTGCTCTAGCCTTTGGAATAGCCTGCCGATGGGTCTTCGCGACTCCAAATCCGTAGACATTTTAAAAAGAAATCGTAAGACACACCCTGTTGTAGTTCTGTCTGTAACGTGGTACACAAATAAAGTTTTGCGTAGCCACGCCTGTATTTGCACTCGGCCTACACGGGCAGATGGCTTCGTCGCCTACGGGAGATAATATTGTATTTTTCCAAATAGTTTCACTTGTTTCAGTTCGGTGCAATATGGACGCGTGCTCACATAAAACAGTGCTACTGCGGCCGGACGTCTCTCGGGTAAGGTTGCCTGCTGTAGGCGGTCCGCATGTCACGTTAACTTGGTGTGGAATTAGCTTGTTCGCTTGCTAGCTAACGACTGGTGGCCATAGTCCTTCGCCTCCGCGTCGTACAGTAACCCCCTTGTTAACAAGATTATTCCTGATACACGTCGTAAATACAGTCGTGTAGGCTATTTATTGCATTTTCTGGAAGGCTTGGCAGCTGTGCGAGGATTATCCAGCTACTGAGCAAACTGTTTCCACGTGCTAGGCCGGCTGTAGCTAGCTCGTTTGCTACCTTGGCGAGGCGATGTAATTTAGTGCTCCGGTGCCTCGCTTATTGTATGTGTCTGGCCATTTTGCATGCTTAGAGATTGGGGAAGTAGATGAGAAGCACCGTACGTGGCACAGGTAA